>NW_027359495.1:0-3236 GCF_012295235.1 Primulina huaijiensis | reverse complement strand
ATATCATAGAGCCGACAAGGCTCGATAATACCATAATACAATTCTCCAAATATATATATATATAGTATTTGGGAGACAGCAACACCACGCAGTACCTAAATACAACTGAACACACTCTCAAGGAGCTCTGGTACTTCCCGAGGCTTCCTCTCGAGCGCCTGAGGTCGAACCACATGTACCACTTGTCATGTCCACACACAAAAGACACGACAGCCCCCTCTCGGGGGTCAGAAACCCCAGTACGAGACATCAAGAAACCACGATATATGACACAGAAATGCAATGATGCCATGCATGAATGCAATGCATGTATATGTGCAAGCTATCAGGAGTCAAACGATCGATATCAACAATCATACATATATGCTCGAGCTGGTCCACGACTCAGCGGACCGTGCCTGGGATATGGCCCAGCCTCGAAGCCAACAACTACCTAAGCCGGACCGAATTAAGGTAGCCAAACATCTCCAGAACACCATATCATATCATATATATAACGGATCTCAACCGAAATATAATTGGATCTCAATAACAGATAGGCTCAATATGATATGTTTAATGGTATTGATGTGTCTAACTAAAATAAAATGTGTGTGAACAAAAGAAATATTTTATTTTATTTTGCACATCAATTACCAACTGATAATATGCGAGTCATCATATAAAATCATATAAATCAACAAATAGCACATAAATCATACACAGGATCATCAGATGTCTCTGTTAGACATCGTGAAAATAACTGATCTCAACGTACATCAACTAATTTACCAGTATCTTAAATCCTCAAGAAAGTCCTGGAAATGCCAACTCAGACAAACCACATGAATATTAATTTAAATGGTCTTATTATCATATAAAAATTCCACAACCATTTAAATTCAACTATTTAGACATTTTAAATTCTTAAAATTCCAATATTCGATTAAAATGCCTAAAATCAGTCATTTTTATTTTATCGTCGCAAAATATTCTTTTTAGCTTTGAAGGACACTAAACTAATATTTAAGCGACTGCGATAAATTCTAGGTTCACCAGATTATACCTCCAACTCGCACAATTCCGGAACCTACAATAATCACCCAATAATTAATTAGAAAAGATACCATATTTGAGTCGAAATTAACTTAAATTCACATAGACAACAATTCGCACCGATACAGCTTGTATTTCCAATCACAGTGGCTAAACTCGAGCTTAAGCCGAAGCGAACCGGCAACAGGCGGCAGCGCGCGGTGGTGTAGGGGCAAAGTTCGGCCGGAAAACAACAGTGAGAGGCGGCAGGGACTGAACTCGTCGGAACAATGAGTTAACTGGCTGCGAAAAACATCTTAAGCTCACTTATAAGCAACCTACACCCAAAAACTACCGAATTCAGTCAAGAAATGGTCGGAAAATCGCCACCAACTCCGACGACCGAAAATCGAAGTAGCAAAATACCTTGAAATATTGGTACCAAAATGTAGCTCCCGTCAAGAGCTTTCCAACCATATAATTATTTGAATTTTTTGNTTCAAATCTCATATGTTATAAAATTTAAATATGCATTTTTATATCGTCTATAATATGTAAACACACTATTTAATTATTTTATTTACTTATTTTACATTCATTAATGTAAAATAATTAATCTTAATTATCGCCAAATAACATATGATTAAATCGGGTTATTACAGGCTAGGTGGCTTAGAGTAGGTCCATCAGGGTCCAAGGGTCATGGGCAGGGGTCAGGCTAGGGGCTGGTGCGGCTAGGTCACAACTGGCTCGATGGAAGAAGCTGTAAACGTGAAGAATCACATCTCTCGCAGCTTGTGTCTTCTGAGTTCAGAGGCTTCGTGCTTGGGTTCCAGGGGCTGGGTTGGTCTGGGCGTGGTCCAAAGAAGGTTAGGGTCATGGGTGGTCTATGGTTAGATGGCTGGTAGAGTCCTAGGCAACTAGAGAACCCAATACATCAAGAACACCCTACACGCACACACACATGCAAATGGGCCTTCTGTTCAGGAGTATTTTGAGCGGTCCAGGGCTAGTCTTTCAGGCTGGGCTTGGTCAGTAAGGTCCGTAGGTGGGTTGGCTAGGTTTTGGTTCAAGGTGGCTTGGGCGTGGCTCGAGTAATTTGAGAGATTGGCTCGGTGTGTTCGAATATGTGTCAAAAACAAAAATAATAAGACTAAAATTGAATCCATGGGTCCCCGGGTGTGGCTCGTAGTTTGGAAGGGTAAGATAAATCTTAAAAATGTTATGTTTAAAATTTGGGATCAAAATAACGAGTTTTGGATTTATTCGGAATTTAATCCCAGCACGAAACGCTAATTAACGAGTTAATTGAAACGCATAGTTTTAAGCTTTATGAAATTATGAAAAATTATATTTAAGCTTAAATATTTATTATAAGTCTAAGTTTTTAATTTGGGAATTTTATATTAAGGTTTGTTTTAATTCGGGATTAAAACGCATTAATACGTCACATTTAAAGATTAATTTAAAAGTCCTCGATTTAAGCTAAATAAAAATATGAGAAAATTCAAGTAGGATTAATTAATTATTTGGGTCATGCTAGAGTCAATGAAATTAAGAAAAAGTCAAAAACGGAAAATTTTACGTCCATTGNATTAATTTAAAAGTCCTCGTTTTAGGCTAAATAAAAATATGTAAAAATTCATGTAAGCTTAAATAATTATTTAGGACATGTTAGATTCAATGAATTCAAGAAAAAGTCAAATTCGAGAAATTTTACGTCTAGGGGTAAAACGGTCTTTTTACACTTTATAATTAGTAAAGGTCATGGCAGTGCCATAAATGCTGTTTTTATGAAAATATGATTATTTTTAAGTGTTTATGAATTGTTCATGATTAGAATATGATTTTTAAATGTCCATGGAATTTTTTTTTGATTTAAGAAAGACATTTAAATGACATGTTGCATGCTTGGTTTCAAAAACAAAATTATATGTCATGCATGATTTTTATAAAGTAATGAGAATGTAAACGTTGAAGGAAGTGATGTAATTGTGACTAATTCGATAATGTTGGATATTTCGTGAGGGTGAAGGTCCCAGTGGGAGCCCGACGATCGTGTTCCATCATTGCGAATATGTGGTAACGGTTATGTGGTAACGGATTTGTGGTAACGGTAAGAATGAGAATGTCGTGAGGGGAAAAAGCCCCAGAGGGAGCCCATTTATGGGAAAAAGCCCAGAGAGAACCCCGACGATCGTATTTCTATTCGAATCATGATA
>NW_027359494.1:0-531 GCF_012295235.1 Primulina huaijiensis | reverse complement strand
AAAAAATAACAATATATAGTTTTTCAAAAATTAAAAAATTGAATAGGTATTAAGGTTGGTGGTTGATATCAATACATTAAGGTACCGTTTGATTCAAGTACTTCTAAGTACTAATATAAATAGTCCTATCATATCACTTGTTTTGTACAAGTATTATTTATCTCGATCAATCAAATTATTAATTATTTATTTCACATCAATCAAATTCGTAATAATTTATCTCACATCAATCAAATCAATAATATAAAATTACGATATTACCCTTAAGAAATAATATTATTAATATTCTATTAATATTTTCAACAAGGACAAAATGGTAATATCATATTATCTCAAATTTAATCAATCAAATCAATTAAATCAAACACTATATTAACTATCATTTTCTATTTATTCTATTATTACAAAATATTACTTATCCTCGTACTATATATCTCATACCATGAACCAAACGACACCTAAACACGATAAGCATCATGTCATTGCCTTATGCTAACACGATCTAAAATTTTGATATATGATAGTGATTAT
>NW_027359493.1:0-344 GCF_012295235.1 Primulina huaijiensis | reverse complement strand
AGAAGGCCCCGGAGGGAGCCCGTTTACGGGAGAAGGTCCCAGAAGGAGTCCAACGATCGTATTTCCATTTTACGTCGGTGCCTAGTGTCCGTCCCCATGTACAATAATGAGCTAAGACTAGAGGATACATTTATTCAATTTCAAGGATCAAACTTCACCCAAAAAGATAAATGATGGAATGCTTTATGATTTGACGATTTATAATGCTTACAAATTTATGCTAGATTATTTTGAATAAAAATATGATTTTTAATGTATGTGCTTGTAAATGTATTATTTGTTACTCATGTTTAGAACATGCTGAGTCATCAAACTCACTAGGTTTGAATGTTGCAGGTGAGGAT
>NW_027359492.1:0-454 GCF_012295235.1 Primulina huaijiensis | reverse complement strand
AAAAGGAGCTCAGAACGAAGACTATCCCACTGGTGAAAGTGCAGTCGACTCGTCATGGCATCGAAGAAGCTACCTGGGAGACTGAATAAGACATGAGGCAGAAATTCCCAGAGTTATTTCGATGATGTGAGTTTCCTATTTAGCTTCTGTTATACATTTCTTTCTAATATGATTTGATTGCCTGTGATTTCGGGGACGAAATCAGATCTTAGGGGGGGAGAAATGTAATGCCCGAAATGTAATTACTGTAATCAGAAGTGGGTTAATTAACAGTCTTGAGATTGTAGGAGCTCAAGTGGAGAAGCCGGGCGGCGGTGCAATACAAGCCAAGAAGTTGGACAGAACCTGTGGCGCCCGAGCTGTAGAAAAGGACCGCCCGAGCGCCAGCGCACCACCAGCTTTTCCTTTTGACAGAACGTTTGGTGCCCGAGCGGTAGTTTTTGACCGCCCGAGC
>NW_027359491.1:0-285 GCF_012295235.1 Primulina huaijiensis | reverse complement strand
AACATGCATAACTTTAAATCCTAAAAATTTCATTTCATCATATCCATTTTCCACTCATCATATACGTATACATTTCTCTTTCATTGAATTCGAATCGTTAATTTTGACTTTTGTATCAGCTGTAGGTCGATGGACCCATCTACGTATAACCATGCTACCAGGCGGCGGAGACATCAGCGACACTCTCACCCATCAACTGAGCATTGGCTTTACATATCATCATATCATCGTATTAGTCATAACTAATTCACCTCCTTCAACCTTTCATTATTTTCATCACTTATC
>NW_027359490.1:0-2674 GCF_012295235.1 Primulina huaijiensis | reverse complement strand
TTCGCACATCTCAAGTCGGGGGCTTGGTTTAGAGGTTGGTTTTCTTGCAAAGTATTGACTGATGACGTGGATTGGGAAAGAAAATGTAGTTTAGGAATTAACATTCTACTATTCACCAGAGGCATAATTTTTTAGGCTAAAGGCGAGGTCGGGGTAAGGGAAAATCAGGTGATTACCTGAGGTTGTTGTTCATGGACGGAAAACAACCTTATTGGGGCCATCATTGCATGTTGTTTTGGAGGTTTACATTGTTTAGCTCTAGAAAAATTGTAAGATCTAAATGCCCTTACAAAATCTAAATCGACCATGATTGTCAAAGGGCATGATCGTAAAATTTCATCTATATCACACTTATCTGTTACGTGGACAGATTAATTGTGATAATGATGAAAATCAGATTATAGAGGCATAATATAACGTGTATTAGATGATAGAAATCATATATTTTACTGAGAGAATCTTTGTAATTCCCGTAGCAACAGCTAGTCTGCAAGAATAACAAAATATGCTGAATAACTAACATTTCGGTAATCCACGCCAATCTTGTGTCAATCTCCAACGAGTATGCATTCGGATCTATGAAGATGTATTGATTAATCTGTAAATTAACAAAAATATCATTTTACATTATGAAGATGCGATTTGATTAAAATATATTTCATCAACTAAAATGTTTGTAATATCTTCTCACTGTTTGTGGCCATTAGTTTGTTTGAGTGTGAGAATGTAAAGCTATATTGGAAGAGATAGGGGCATGAACGTGCTGCTGTTTGTACTAAGAAACCCTGTTTGGAGTTCAGCTTTAATTGAAAAATTATACATGTTCTAGTGCCAACTCATTTTGCTATGCACAGCTGAGTTTTGACAATGGTGAGTTATAAATTATTAATTGTTTGTAGTTATAATATTTTGTGTATGCGTGCTGAAAAGGTTTGTGAATTTTTGTACATTTTAGGGAAAAACATATGTTGTGTTTGTTGGACGTGAACCAGGTATTTATGATACGTGGGGAGAAGCATCTTCTAAAGTTACCGGACATAAGGGTGTTGTCCACCAGTCTTTCAAAAATAGAGATGAGGCAGAAAGAGCTTATGACGTATTTTTGGTAAAAACAAGCTGCAGGCACTTCTTCCAACTCTAGTGCAAATGAAAGTTCTAGTTCACCTACATTTTCAAGTTCAAATACGAGGGGAAAAGTTTCGCAGACAGAACAAATAAAGAAGTTGCAAGGGATAGAACAGAACTTGGATGAGATGAAGAAGAATTTGGAAGCGATTGTTGAGAATTTGAAATCTCTAAAAATTAGTGACCATGATTAAATATGTTGTTGGAAGTTGTTACCTTTGTTTAACTGGAAAATACATTATCAAGTTTTAGTCATTTTCTACATATTGGTAAATGTGTAAGACCTAAGACATGTTGGTATGTGGTAAATTGTGGAATTTGTTTTTTTGCCTCTACCACAATCGCACAAATTTGAAAATGAGAAGCAACCATTTTTAAAAAAAATTTGCATAAGAAGGTCTGGATTTATTTGCTCGGAAATTTTTTTGGATTTATAATCAAAATTTTCGGCTATATCAGTAACATGATAAGTAATTTTTCAGCAAAAAAAAACTAGCATCCACATACATCTTTAAATCACACGATCAGATTCATGTTAAACTGGAAGAGAAACAAATGCATTTTTTTTTAAAAAAAAAAGTCAGTTTATGGGATGCTATCATTAATAAAACTGTTCATATTCTAACATAAAGGAAGGAAATAAATTTCTCCAGCTTGATTAAGAATACCATAAGCTGCAAAATATCAACAAATACCCCATGTACCAGTTACACATCCGAATTCAACATATGTAATCAAAAGTTAATACCATACAAGCACCAGCACCAAAAACATAACTTCATACAGATTAATTTCAGTCATCAAAGCCCATTCCAGTTGTCCACATGTTTGTACTACCTGCAATTATGAACACGATGATTACAAAAAAATTATGAAAGAAACAAAATTTAAATGCATAAAATAATTTATGTATTTGAGTTACCATGTATTGATCCAAAATCTTCTTCATCTGAGTTCTCATCTGTGTCATCATTATTTACGTTTGACCTGATAAATGAACTTTGTCATCTGTACTAATATTAAAGAAATTATTAAATTTTTAAAAAATTAATCAATACATACCCGTCTTTCAAATTTGGACAGTTGCGTTTGTCATGTGACACACTTCGACGCCCGCATCCACGACACTGTCTGGCCCTTGATGTTGACTTCTCCTTCGATGATTTTAGTCTCTTCCCACGTCCTTTTGTTCTAGTTTCTGAAGGATCAATGATACCAATGGCTCCATCCAAGGTTCTCCTACTTTGAATCCCACTGCGTAATGTTCTATTAATATTCATCTCCTTCATTTTGCTATCAATAGAATCAAACTGTTCAGTCAAAAAGTTTGTCCCCTCATCACTGAAAGATGCAACATCAATTAAAGCTGAAGCTTTACAAGATAGCCTCATATGTCTAGACATCAAACACCTTTCTGGATCGTCAACCACATTTTGCTCAGCCATAGTGTAATGTACGCCAATCTTTGCATCCTTTGTCCACCGTTTGAGTATATACTGATCATGTAAGTGGAAAACTTGGTTGATACGAAAAAATGCTAACATATGCC
>NW_027359489.1:0-476 GCF_012295235.1 Primulina huaijiensis | reverse complement strand
AATCATTTAAATTTTCCTATAAAAAAATTATAATTTTATTTTAATAAGATAAAAAAATTGAATATAAAAATATTGAATTTTATTTACAAATTCCGTTTAACCGCTTTTATAAAGTGACTAAAATTTAACAGGTATAAACAATCTTCTAAAAAAAACAGACATGTGAAGTAATAAATCTTGATTTTAAACTAAATTAGTTTATGCCTTTATTTTGTTTACCACCAAAATTTTGTTTATCTTTAATATTGAAAATACTATTATGAACTCGTCGTGGTTGTTATTTTAATTAGTTGTTCTAACTTTAAAATGTTTAACAATATTGATAATATTACTGATTTATTTTACCTAATTAATTAATTCTTTACAAAATTTTATTTTTTTCTATATTATTATAAATACAATTATATTCGCATAATTTAAATTAAATACTGAATGATAACGATATTTTTAATTGTGAGGATGTGTTGCTTAAGAAA
>NW_027359488.1:0-423 GCF_012295235.1 Primulina huaijiensis | reverse complement strand
ATAAATACTAAAAATGTTATGTTTAAAATTTGGGATCAAAATATTCAGTTTAGGATTTATCCGAGATTTAATCGCAACACGAAACGCTATTTAGAGAATTAATCGAAAAGCTTAGTTTTAAGCTTCATTAAATTATGAAAAATTATATTTAAGCTTAAATAATTTTTTACAATAATCTCATGTCATTAAAAGTGAGAAAAAGATAAATTCGAGAATTTTTACGTCCAGAGGCAAAATGGTCTTTTTACACTTGGAAACTACGAAAACGCTTGGCAGCGTCCCGAAGGATCATAACGTATATTAAATGATATTATATGATTTAAAATGATGATTTTGATTATAATATATATTTTTATGATTTATGGTAAATCTATGCAATTATACTGTTTAAAATGCTATTTTTGGAAAGCTATGTTATTTTAT
>NW_027359487.1:0-239 GCF_012295235.1 Primulina huaijiensis | reverse complement strand
AACTCCATCTCTAGAAATTATGTGGCCTAAGAACGCCACTCTCTCTAGCCAAAACTCCCACTTGCTGAACTTAGCAAATAGCCTTCTGTCGTGCAATATCTGTAGAGCCGTTCTCAAGTGCTGACTAACTTAAAAAGTTTAATAAATACTAGGGAATTTTTTATATATAAACAAATTCTTCTAACTTCAAAACAATCCAACATAAAACTAATATTTAAAAATATTAAATGCATAAATCG
>NW_027359486.1:0-697 GCF_012295235.1 Primulina huaijiensis | reverse complement strand
TTCTGATATAGTAGACATCGTATATTTGAAGTCAGATCGAAGAACTGATTGTTTATGTAATTGTTATGATTTTAGGAATTGATTTGATAAAGATTCGATATCAGGTTTGTATTGTTATTGATTATGAGTTGTACCGATATTGATTAGGAGTTCTTGTATTATATCTGTGATGTTGATATTGACGGGGTTATTGAGATTGTATTGTTATGCCGTCGAAACATCAGTAGATTGATATTGATCAGATTCACGATTGATTGAGATTGTATCATTGTAGCGTTGATATTGATCAGATTGTGTTTTGATTTAAGTATTGATCAGAACAGATATTGCATTGAGTTGTATATTGATATTGTACCTATTCGATTGTCATTACCAGATTGGGTATGGACAGAGTTGAATTCGAGACTTCGTCTTCGTCAGACCTAGAGGAGAAAGGTATAAATTAATGTTGAGTTGGGATTGCACAACTCGAGTGAGGTTTGGCTCGAGTTTCCCTAAATCACATACTTTATTTTATTGCATTGATATTTGCAATTAATGAATGAATTGATATGCTTGTTCTATTGATTTATAGATAGCAGGTATTAAATGATTGGTCTTGTGACAGAAGGGCCGGATAGGGAGGAATCGTCATCGGCCCATTGCACTTTGTCGGTGCCCTTTCACTTCGAGTTCCTTCCTTTGTAGCAAAATCTGA
>NW_027359485.1:0-566 GCF_012295235.1 Primulina huaijiensis | reverse complement strand
TTATTAGGATTGTGAAATATTATTATTTGTTGGGGGTGATGAACTATGTGGCCGAAATCTGTGTGTATTGCTGGGACGTGGGAATGAAATCTGTGTGTATTGCTGGGACATGGGAATGAACTCTTTATGTGTGTATTGCTGGGACGTGGGAATGAATTGCTTTAGTTGAAATCTGTGGCTTGCCTGGTGTGAACTAATAATTCAATGATGTGCTTACTGTATTGCTTACTTTATTGCTGGGATGTGGCCCGTGGGAATGAATTGCTTCATTGAATATGTGAATTACTTGTGAGTTAACTAATAAATTCAATGATGTGATTATTCAGCTTATCTTGTTGAATATTTTGGATTTCAGATATTTATTGTGTAAATGGAGAGTGTAATAGATCATCTAATGGAAGAAGCTGATAATTCTGATGAGAACAAGAACAATGATGATGATTTTGTGGAAAATTTAGATCACGATGGTGACAATGATGAAGTGAAACCAGAGTCTAAAAAGAGAGCTAGGAAAGATATGACCTCTAGATCACAATATTGGGAACACTTTGAAAAATTCTATTGTG
>NW_027359484.1:0-260 GCF_012295235.1 Primulina huaijiensis | reverse complement strand
GAAATCTTTAATGAATCGTCGGTAATACCCTGCCAAACCCATAAAGCTGCGAATCTCTGGTACTGATGTCGGTCTCGGTCAACTGATCACAGCCTCAACCTTTCTAGGATCAACAGAAATACCATCTCCGGATATGATGTGACCCAGAAATACAACCTGTCTCAACCAGAATTCACATTTCGAGAGTTTAGCATACAATTTCTCAGTTCACAATATTCTCAATACAATTCTCAGATGCTCAGCATGATCAATCATATTCT
>NW_027359483.1:0-211 GCF_012295235.1 Primulina huaijiensis | reverse complement strand
TGCATGCTTTATTTTTTATAAGTGTTGAAAATATGAAAAGTTGAAGGAAGTGAAGTAATTGTAACTAATACGCTGATATGATGATTATGATGATATGTAAGGCCAAGACTCAGTTGACGGGTAAGAGTGTCGCTGATGTCCCCGTCGCCTAGTACTGTGGTTACACGTAGATGGATTCATCGACCTTAAGCTAATCCGAAAGTCACAATTA
>NW_027359482.1:0-1348 GCF_012295235.1 Primulina huaijiensis | reverse complement strand
TCCAAAGAGCAATAAGTTAGGAAAGATCTTGATAACAAGTCGCCATGCAGAAGTTGCGAGGCTAGCCAACCATAACAGAGAACCCCACGTATTGCGTTTTCTAACTCACCAAGAAAGTTGGTTGCTATTTAGGTTAGAGGTATTTGGTGAGCCTGTCTGCCCTTCTAAGTTGGAAGAACATGGAAAACTTATTGTTGATCAATGCGATAGACTCCCTCTTGCAATAGTTGTGATTGCTGGGATTCTTGTTAAAAAGACCTCTGCTGGAGATTTGAATGCCACAGAAAAACAATGGAGAAAGGTGCGCGAAAGAGTGAAATACTATATTAATGAAGACCCAGAAAAGCGAATGGAAAAGATCATATCATTGAGTTACAACAAGTTACCTTATCACTTAAGACCATGCTTTCTGTATTTCGGGATGTTCCCCGAAGACTTTGAGATACCGGTCCAGAAACTGATTCTCATGTGGATTGCTGAAGGATTCATACAGAAAAAGAATGATATAAGCTTGGAGGAGACTGCGCAGGACTATTTGGAGGAGCTTATCAGCAGGAACCTAGTAATGGGTGACAAGAAGAGCCTCGATGGTCGAATCAAAAGTTGCCGCATTCATGACATGCTACGGGAGTTCTGCAAGAACGAATCTGGAAATGATCAAGAAAAGTTGTTCCAGGAGATTAAAATGAGTGATGAAGGGATTTTTGTACCTTCAATTTCCGAGGTACAAAACTACCGTCGCCTTAGTATACATTCCCATTTTCTGAGCTTCATTTCATCAAAACCTTATGGTCCACGGGTCCGCAGTCTTTTCTCCAAGGAAGAAATGACCTTACCACTTAAAAACATTTCATCCATCCCCGCGGCCTTCAAATTGCTCAGAGTTTTAGATGTCAAGTCCTTCAAGTTCACTAAATTTCCGAAGGACCTTACCGATTTGGTTCATTTGAGATACATTGCTTTGTCTAGTGATTTTACAGTCCTTCCCAAGTCCATAACCAAAATTTGGAACCTACAAACCCTGATAGTTGATACGACATCACGTACTCTTGAAATCAATGCAGACCTATGGAACATGATCAATTTGAGACATCTCAAGACAAATGCATCTTCCATTTTGCCAAAGCCATCAGAAGTTACTAAACAAGGTGGTAGCGAAGAGCTTCAAACACTTGGTATGATATCGACCCAGAATTGTACCGAAGATGTGTTTGGCAGGGCCTGTAACTTGAAGAAACTGGGCATTCGCGGTCAAATAGCAGCCCTGGCACGCTGCAGGGGCCTGGAAAAACTGCGTAATCTTAGAAAACTGAAGCTTTTTAATGATGTAAGATTTGGTTCAACTTCA
>NW_027359481.1:0-1348 GCF_012295235.1 Primulina huaijiensis | reverse complement strand
TCCAAAGAGCAATAAGTTAGGAAAGATCTTGATAACAAGTCGCCACGATGAAGTTGCGAGGCAAGCCAACTATAACAGAGAACCCCACGTATTGCGTTTTCTAACTCACAAAGAAAGTTGGTTGCTATTTAGGTTAGAGGTATTTGGTGAGCCTGTCTGCCCTTCTAAGCTGGAAAAACATGGAAAACATATTGTTGACCAATGCGATAGACTCCCTCTTGCAATAGTTGTGATTGCTGGGATTCTTGTTAAACAGACCTCAGCTGGAGATTTAAATGCCAGAGAAAAACAATGGAGAAAGGTGTGCGAAAGAGTGAAATACTATCTTAAGGAGGACCCAGAAAAGCGAATGGAAAAGATCATATCATTGAGTTACAACAAGTTACCTTATCACTTAAGACCATGCTTTCTGTATTTCGGGATGTTCCCCGAAGACTTTGAGATACCGGTCCAGAAACTGATTCTCATGTGGATTGCTGAAGGATTCATACAGAAAAAGAATGATATAAGCTTGGAGGAGACTGCGCAGGACTATTTGGAGGAGCTTATCAGCAGGAACCTAGTAATGGGTGACAAGAAGAGCCTCGATGGTCGAATCAAAAGTTGCCGCATTCATGACATGCTACGGGAGTTCTGCAAGAACGAATCTGGAAATGATCATGAAAAGTTGTTTCAGGAGATTAAAATGAGTGATGAAGGGATTTTTGAACCTTCAATTTCCGAGGTACAAAACTACCGTCGCCTTTGTATACATTCCCATTTTCTGAGCTTCATTTCATTAAAACCTCGTGGTCCACGGGTCCGCAGTCTTTTCTCCAAGGAAATAATGACCTTAGAACTTAAAAACATTTCATCCATCCCCGCGGCCTTCAAATTGCTCAGAGTTTTAGATGTCAAGTCCTTCAAGTTCACTAAATTTCCGAATGACCTTACTGATTTGGTTCATCTGAGATACATTGCTTTGTCTAGTGATTTTAAAGTCCTTCCCAAGTCCATAACCAAAATTTGGAACCTACAAACCCTCATAGTTGATACAACATCACGCACTCTTGAAATCAATGCAGACTTATGGAACATGATCAATTTGAGACATCTCAAGACAAATGCATCTTCCATTTTGCCAAAGCCATCAGAAGTTACTAAACAAGGTGGTAGCGAAGAGCTTCAAACACTTGGTATGATATCGACCCAGAATTGTACCGAAGATGTGTTTGGCAGGGCCTGTAACTTGAAGAAACTGGGCATTCGCGGTCAAATAGCAGCCCTGGCACCCTGCAGGGGCCTGGAAAGACTGCGTAATCTCAGAAAACTGAAGCTTTTTAATGATGTAAGATTTGGTTCAACTTCA
>NW_027359480.1:0-623 GCF_012295235.1 Primulina huaijiensis | reverse complement strand
TTTTTCCTTGAATAATTTGTCAATTGTTAGCCCTTTGAGCCTAAACGAGAATGAGATGTGTGATTTGTTCTGTTTGAATACCCGAATACATGATCTATCTGTGTTTGTTGATTGGTAAATTGAAAGTAGTCTAGAACTTGGTTTGGCACTCTTCGAGGCAAGATACGGGTATTGTGTGACTTAGGGATGATTTAGGCGATTTTTGGAATGTTTGAGCCTTTCAAGCCCACCCATAACATCATATTACACCCTAGTTTCCCATGTTTGAGCTTAATAAAATCGAATGGAGTGTGCCAAGGCACACAAGAGCCACCATTCGTATCATATTTTGAGCATATACACTAGTACCTACCGAAAATTGAGAGAAAACGAATCTTTTTATCACTACNTTTTGGAATGTTTGAGCCTTTCAAGCCCACCCATAACATCATATTACACCCTAGTTTCCCATGTTTGAGCTTAATAAAATCGAATGGAGTGTGCCAAGGCACACAAGAGCCCCCATTCGTATCATATTTTGAGCATATACACTAGTACCTACCGAAATTTGAGAGAAAATGAATCTTTTTATCACTACAAAAGTTTTTCTCCCTAGTGCGCGTATAAGAATATCTGTGAAAAAA
>NW_027359479.1:0-607 GCF_012295235.1 Primulina huaijiensis | reverse complement strand
TAGAGGAGAAGAGTTGGGGAGGAGAAAAATTAACTTTTTCTTGCTTAGCCATCGGCTAGCAGAGGAGTCGGAGGGTGCGGAGGTGGAAGTTTTATTTTCCTGCTAAGACATAGCGTAGCATAGGAATAAAGGGGGTGAAGAGGAGGAGATTTCATTTTTCCTGCTAAGGCTCCGGCTTAACAGAAGAGTTACGAGATGATGAAGTCAGAGTTTTATTTTCCTGCTAAGGCATAGCCTAGCAGAAGAGTAAAAGGGGTGAAGAGGAGGAGATTTCATTTTTCTGCTAATACCCAACTTAGCAGAGAAGTCAAGAGGTGAAAATTTTATTTTTCCTGCTAAGGACTATCTTAGCAGATAAGTCAAGGGCGCGAGAAAATGGAAATTTTATTTTCCTTCTAAGGCCAAGTAGAAAAGCTTGAGGTGGTGATGGTGAAGGTTGAAGCCTAATAGATGATCTTGAGGTAATAAGAGTGAAAAGCTCGAAGTATGGAGAGAAGGGGTTCACATTTTTCCTATGACAAAGGCCTAGTTAGAGGAGTTATAAGACAAGGGTAAAGAATTTAAATATCTCGCAATAAGACATATATGGAAATAAAAATTTTAATTG
>NW_027359478.1:0-581 GCF_012295235.1 Primulina huaijiensis | reverse complement strand
TCTTGATCTTCCACTATACTAATATTTACGAATAAATATCCATGGGAAATAGGGATACATCTCATTGGGTGGGAACGGGCCATAAACCAAACCCACTATAAAAATTGATAATTATTACAATCATTCAACACAAAATATCCTAACATACACCTAGCAAATTGGGCTTGGGCTTTTAATCATCCTTCATGCATAATATCACATATCATACACCATCAATTAATTATCACAATAATTAATTGATCCAATATTATATATCTTGATCCAATCACTAACCGCCACGATTATAAACTAAATTAACAAAGTATACAAACACCTTTGTCTACTTTCTAATTAATTTATTTATAACCGAATTTCTTGTAAATCACCATTTACTATAAATAATTAAAGTCAAACTTAAATTATTTATTTCATGAGAAAATATTTACAACCTTTTGTAAATTTAAACTTAAGGGCCAAAAAAAATCATTTTTCACCAAAAACATTTTGGCCCATTTAAATTTCACATGTTAGCCATCCAATGGCCCAACAACTAAAGTCCCATGACACTTTGATATTTCAAAACACCTTTTGAAAACTATAGT
>NW_027359477.1:0-4528 GCF_012295235.1 Primulina huaijiensis | reverse complement strand
GTCATTTGGATTATACATTCCATCCTGTGGCAAAATTTGATTCCTTTCGGGTTTCAAACGACTCATTGATCCGGGAGTTCCTTTCTCCATTGCTTGCAACCAAGCAGTTTCTAATCTCTGCTCTTGAATGTTGGATTCGATTCTCCGGACAGGAATATCCATCTTTCTCTCTTTTGAGATGCTAGTGTTTTCGCACATCTTTCTCTCTTTTGAGATGCTAGTGTTTTCGGAAGTTTCTATTTGATGACCTTCGGACACATTAAAGCTTCCTCTTGATACCTTCAATGGGACATGGAGTAAATCAAGATCAGAATTACCTCCTGTTATATTTGATTGTGTGGATTTGTTTTCCATGTTTATTGCTCTGTTTTTGTCCATCTTCCTTTGACTTGAAGAATCTGGTACCAGGATAATTTTAACCTCCACATTGCGGCGTAAAACAATTTCAAAAGAGTTTGTGATGCTGCTAAGAAAACCTTCTGCTCTGGTTTTGACATTGCTATCACCAAATGCAATGTGAGTAACAAAACCACCTGCATACAGTAGTTTGAAGGTTGGGGACTATTTAAGAAAATGTTCACTTTTACACATTAATTTCCAACAAAAATTGATTAAAAATGGGGATTGTTAGCAAAATACGTGTACACACATTATGCTAGTGCTCTCCGTAAAGGGTTTACTCATAAACAAATTGTAGAACCAAGTACCATTCGTTGTTTTCAAAGTTATAGCTAGAGATAACAGTACAACTCAAAGTTTTAAAACCATACAACCCAAATAAACACATTTTCAATTACTGTGCTACATAAGCAGCTACTCAGGAGAACAAAGGCAAGCATTATTCTCTAGCATGTAAAAAGCAAAAGGAGACAAAATAACAACGGTTTTGAATATATAACAAGTTCTTTGCAACTTTCACAGTTTTACCTTTAAATTCAGATATTGATACAAGCTTCCCATAAGAATGGAGGAGTTGCCTCAATGTCTTGGAATGACACTTCTCAATGCAGTGGAGCCATATATCAGCCAACATCTTTGAGTCCATGCTTCTTGAACTAGATTTCCCACTTCTGAAGTCATCATGTGAGTATCTCAATCCTTCGCCACTCAAAAACTGGTTTTGAAAGGTATTGGAATTGAAACTGGCAGTACATGTTAGTGAAACGGGATTCTCTTTGTTAGTTGAATTGCGGTGAACAGCATTTATCACAAAGGATGAGGGAGAACCCGATTTATCTGGTAGAAACTGGCCCTCGGTTCTCTGCTTGTGGGCAGCAGCTTCTTTAAGGATGCTTATTCGGTCTTCTTCAGTTGCCTTGGAGCTTTGTAGTCGACTACTTCCTGAATGACTTTGATTGGGAGAAGGCATGGAACCTAATTGTAACAGAGTAGCAGTGAACCAAGTTGATCGTTCACTTGAAAGTCTTAGATGCTTTTCTGCTTCGGAGAGGAGTGTCAGTGCACGCTTTAATCTGTCCACTTCTTTTTCAGACACTGACAAAAATTCAATCATACATTACTTGCAACACATCATTATATAAACAAAAGTCAAAATCGTTATCTTTAATCACGAAATAATTATTCAGCCTAAATGTGATGGTTAATACGGCAAACTCCACATACTCAAAAGCATAGGAGAATAGTAGAGATGCCAAAAGATATAGCATGAAGGAACAGCAAAAATACACATTACATCTCGATCGATGTACCACACAAGTAGCCATACATCAGCACAAATACACATTACATCTCGAATCTCGATCGATGTACCACATAAGTAGCCATACAAAATATCAGTGGCAGTTACTCTCCAACAACAATAAATCCAGAAAAATCAAAAAGTGTAGACAGCCTTTTATCTTCGTAACATGTTAACAAATTTATTTTTGCTTCAATAGAGAAAAATGTAATCAATTCCTGACATGATACTGAGAGAATCAGCATGTTTTCACTCTCAGACAGTTTGAGCTCTAAGTAAGATTTGATTTTTTACTCTGTCATTAACCTGTTTTGCTTGAAGAAGACAGCAATATGACCCTCGATCTCATAATGTCAGTATACCGCCCACCTTCTAAAAGAATTACTCTATTTTTACGAAGCTAAATGAGCCATCAATATCAATTAAAATTGGGTAAATCCACAAACAATTCAAAATACAAAGTGGAAAAAAAGGAAGAATAGAGGCTCTTACAATTTCTCCCACCAAGGAAAGAATCATTGTGCCTGGCATCAAGGGTAGGGTAAGTTCCAGCAATGATATCAACAATAAGAGTCGCCATTTGAGACATTAATGCTATCGGATCAACGCCTGAATCCATCAATTCTCTGGCTCTAATCACTGTTTCTGTAGCGTTGGATGACATGGCTAACTCCAAAAGCTCCAGCAATTTTTCATCAGAAACAATCCCAACCTACAGAAAGAAAGCACATTTTCGTAAGGTAGTTTGTTAGATTTAAACCACGAAATCAAATTTGGTAAGAAGTTCATTGGTTATGTTTTTAATTCGAGAATTGTATGAACTTTCCTATTAACATGCCACTCGATAATTTTTATCAGAACGCTTATATCAACAGACATTCTAAAATTGTTTAGTAGCAGAAAATTATAAAGAGAGAGAAACTACAAGGAACAGAAGTTCACTCAAACTTACCAGTTCATTCACCAAGGAAATAGATATTCTTTTTCCAAACAAACTCAACTGGTCTAACATGGTTTCAGCATCTCTTAACGACCCATCTGCATTTGAAGCAATCAAATCTAGGGCATCCAACTCAACATCCAAATTCTCATCAGTGGCAATCTTCCTCAGCCGAGTGACAATGTCTCCATTTCTGATTTTGCTAAAAAGGTGCTTCTGACAACGTGACAATATGGTGTGTGGTATGTTGTCAATATCCGTCGTTATGAGGATGAAAACTACCCGTGGCTGCAGCTTCTCAAGGAGTCGAAGAAAAGTCAGCCATGTCTTTGAGGGCAATAAGTGACATTCATCAATGATAAAAATCTTGTATTGAGACAGGGCTGATAACTGAACCACCGAGACATTTTTCAAAAGAATTTTAATGTTGTTGATTCCCTTTTTATTAGAGCCATCAACTTCCTTAAGATACCTATTCTTGCCAGATATGGAATCTGAGCATTCCCTGCAGACACCGCAGGGTTTAGAATCAGNCAGGGCTGATAACTGAACCACCGAGACATTTTTCAAAAGAATTTTAATGTTGTTGATTCCCTTTTTATTAGAGCCATCAACTTCCTTAAGATACCTATTCTTGCCAGATATGGAATCTGAGCATTCCCTGCAGACACCGCAGGGTTTAGAATCAGCAGTGGCAAGGCAATTCAAAGCCATGGCAAAAATTCTCGCAGCTGAAGTTTTTCCAGTTCCACGAGGACCATGGAAAAGATAAACAGGAGCGATCCTTGTTCTTGTAATTGCACATGTGAGAGATTGGACGACTATATTTTGACCAACCAATTCCTCAAAAAACATAGGCCTATACCTGTGACACAGGTTACGGACATTTTCAGGAGAACTTTCCTCATGCATTTCCCCATTGAAAGCAACTAACTCTAACCCTTCTTGACTCCTGCAACTCGAAGACCACCTCCTTCCATCTAACCGACTCAAAGCCTCCAAATCAAGCTCCCCAAAATTTGTGGAAATTTCGTCATCGCTATTCCCACTTCCACTTCCCATAGATGATCCTCCTTGTCCATTGCCACTATTGGCAAGAAGGGGGACAACACTTTGAGCACCAGTCCTAGAAATCGGTCTCCTCTTGTTGGATCCCACGGTTGACCGGTGATGCCTTTTATGATACATTGTCCGGGTTCCACACAAGATGCTATTCCCTTTCCTCCTTAACGTATCTGAAAGAGACGGAGAACAACTCCCACATCCAATTCTAGACTTTGGTGTGGACCTTCTAGACCAATAACAAGGAATTCCACATCCTTGTCTCCCAGGAAAATCCAATTGATCATCGACTTCATCATCTGCATCATTAATGGATCCAGTAGTGGCATCCCAAGACTCAATGATACTAGGATTCGTAAGTCCATGTTTATTATAAGAACTCGTTGACAATGCAGGTGTACTGTATGAAATAGAGTCGTCCTCTTTCCTTTGACTCCTCAACAACTTTGTGGGTGAACGAGCCCAACCTTTATTTTTAAGCTTAGCTAGCAATGGAGAAATTGCTGACACCCTCCTCAAGTCCTCGGAGTTGCAGTAATCTTCAGTATCATCTGAATGATCAACCAAACTCGCCAGATCATACCTCCCTATTCCTAGACTAGGTGAACCCTCCACGATATCTTTGGTGCCTCCAGCGAGTGGCATCTGCTTTCGCAATTTTTCATTATGGTTCCACAAGCTGGCACTAGAATAATTACTTCTCTTTGACTTCTTCCTAATAGTTCGCCTAATAGATGGAGAAAATCTCGTATCTTTACACTTGAAGATAGAAGAAGCATACTTATCACTCGAATAAGCATCACTCTTAGAATCATTCCCACCACCAT
>NW_027359476.1:0-502 GCF_012295235.1 Primulina huaijiensis | reverse complement strand
GGGTGACCCGTGAAAATCAAAATTTGGCTCGGGGTCGAACTTTATCTGTCATATAAGGTTCAAAAAATAAAATTAATTGAAAAACGACTCACGGGGGGGTCGAGTCATGGTTCATAAGGGCTAAAATAATATAAAAAGACTAAATTTAAAATTTATGAATTTTATATTAAAGTTTGTGATTTATTCGGGATTTAATCGCCGCACGAAACACTAATTAACGAATTAAATGAAAAGACTAGTTTCAAGCTTTATAAAATTATGAAAAATTAAATTTAAGCTTAAATAATTATTAGAAGTCTATGTTTTGAATTTGGGAATTTTATATTAAGGTTTGGTTTAATTCGGGATTAAAACGCATTAATACGTCACATTTAATCATTAATTTAAAAGTCATCGATTCAAGCCAAATAAAATTATGGAAAAATACATGTAAGCTTAAATAATTATTTGGGACTTATTAGAGTCAAGAAATCAAGAAAAAAAGTCAAAAACGTAAAATGTC
>NW_027359475.1:0-248 GCF_012295235.1 Primulina huaijiensis | reverse complement strand
AAGCAGAAGAAGGTGAGCTTTTCAAAAGGCGGTAGAGAACCGAAATCAGCGGATTTGGAGCTGGTGCATTCTGATGTATGTGGACCATCTCCTTGGAATCAGGATCCTTAGAGATCAGGTGAATGGAGTCTTGAAGCTTGAGAAGATTCCTGGAAGCAAGAATCTAGCTGATATGATCACGAAGGCTGCTATCATTGAAAAATTGAAGTTGTGTTTGACTTCAGTTGGTCTCCTGGACTAACAAAGGA
>NW_027359474.1:0-223 GCF_012295235.1 Primulina huaijiensis | reverse complement strand
CCCTTAAAGGGAATTTTGGTCATCTTTCCTTTTAGACATGATTCAAAAGTCGTGAGAGAATTAATATCGGACATATCAAACATGGCCACTCCCACTAGCTTGTTCATCCTTCTTAGGAAAATATGTCCTAATCAAGCATGCCATAATTATGTTGTATTAAGAGTATCTTGCTTTCGCCTGCTTGTTGTTGTTATTGCTTGGACATTGTTTAGTAGAATATCTT
>NW_027359473.1:0-639 GCF_012295235.1 Primulina huaijiensis | reverse complement strand
GGCTCCCCGGAGAAAGAGTTTTAATTTCCCAACCCTCCAATCTCTTACGCACCGACTGCAAGAGGGGATCAAAAAGGGAACAAACTCTATGCCCANGGGTCATTTTCCTATTAAGTACCTCGGAGTCCCTTTGTTCCGTGGGCATAGAGTTTGTTCCCTTTTTGATCCCCTCTTGCAGTCGGTGCGTAAGAGATTGGAGGGTTGGGAAATTAAAACTCTTTCTCCGGGGAGCCANCCCTGAGCAATTTTCATAATGATGCAAAAAATCCATAAGACACTGCATCTCTCGAGTCCCACCATTGGCAAAAATAATGATATCATCAGCGTAAGCCAGGTGGAAATAAGGAGATCACAAGNATTGGGCGAGGTGGTCTCGTGCCTGTCTTCCTGTGCTAGAGGGGGGTCTTGGCTTCCGCAGATTGAAAGATCTGGTGGATAGCTTCTCCATAAAACTGTGGTTTCGGTTCAGGCAGGGTTCTTCCCTCTGGGCCAAATTTTTGCTGAGGAAGTATTGTATCTCGGTGCACCCAGCTTGTGTTTCTTCTCGTGGTGTTATCTCTCCTACTTGGCGGCGTTTACTCCAGATTAGGCCTAGTGCGGAGAGTGGTATTCGCTGGCGTGTGGGCATTGGTGAGATTT
>NW_027359472.1:0-469 GCF_012295235.1 Primulina huaijiensis | reverse complement strand
TATGGGCTTTCTAAGATTCGACGATGTCTTAACTGCGGTTCTCGGCGAAGAAAGTCGGCGCAAGAATAAGGAAGATATGTTGGTAACCTCGAAGCAGGCAGAGGCTTTACCGATGAAAAGAGGAAGATTTATGGACCGTGACTCCAGTGGGAGCCAAAGACGAGGTAGATCAAAATCGAGAAGTAAGAAGAAAAATATTTACTGCTTTAAATGTGGCGGTAAAGGGCACTTCAAGAAAGAGTGTACGAGTATCGAGAAGAGCTCTCAAGGAAATGTGGCCAGTACTTCAGGCAGTGGTGAAATTTTATTCAGCGAAGCAGCAACTGTTGCAGAAGGCAGACACAAATTTTGTGACACATGGATTATGGATTCAGGAGCGACGTGGCACATGTCGTCTCGGAGAGAATGGTTTGACCATTATGATCCAGTCTCAGGAGGATCTGTATTCATGGGAAATGATCATGCCTTG
>NW_027359471.1:0-3525 GCF_012295235.1 Primulina huaijiensis | reverse complement strand
TAATATACTTTATACACGTCATCACATAACAATCTCATGAATTATAAATAATCATAATACGATTTACGATACTACGATACACGGTCCTTATACTTTGCGTTAGAACGCACGAATATAACCAATACCGACTCGGTGGATTACGGGAGATGACGGGAATATGCTTGCTACACGATTCTTGCTCGAAAAAAAGGCGTAAATCTCCAGAAATTTGCAAGGGAAAGGTGTGGCCTGCTGTAACTCTAAGAACCCTAGATCCTTAAGAAAAAGAATAAAAAGANTATAGTCAAATTGTAAGTTTTTTT
The DNA here is from genome assembly GCF_012295235.1 of Primulina huaijiensis. Classification (NCBI taxonomy): domain Eukaryota; kingdom Viridiplantae; phylum Streptophyta; class Magnoliopsida; order Lamiales; family Gesneriaceae; genus Primulina; species Primulina huaijiensis. The sequence continues at coordinate 3,223 of NW_027359471.1, read as the reverse complement.
TAGATTTATTAAATTATTAAAAAAAAAANTGAGTGTGTAACGAGTGAGTGTGTGTGAGTGGGGTAATTAGGGAGTTAATTATGAGTTAATAAAATTCTTAGTTAAATAATTAGTGATAAAATATTACAAATCTAATTACTTAATCCAACTCAAAGATTTAATAAAAATAGTTAAGTACCAAATCTTTAAGATTAAAAACTCCAAATGATCAAATTAGTATTTGAAAAGTTAAAATCTTAAAATCACCTAAATCGTCACGGGTATCTTTTCCCTATCCCATATAGAATATTCGCCTAAAACATAAAACTCAAGAAAACGTTTTAACGTGCATCAAATAAACATGTAATAATTTAAAATAATGCAAATCATAAATCATGCATCGATATAAATCATTTTAAAAATTAAATAAATTATTTGACAATGTAATAAATTCATGGGTTTATGTGTACTGATTTTGGTTTCTACAATTCCTCTCCCACTTAAATAAATTCCGTACTCGAAATTAAATCTTACCAAATAACTCCGAGTAGCGACTTCTCATATCTGCTTCAGCCTCCCAAGTGGCCTCCTCAACTGATTGATTCAGCCACTGGACTTTTACTAACTTGGTAACTTTGTTCCGAAGTCTTCGCTCCTGCCTGATTAGAATTCGGACAGGTCTTTCTTCATATTTCTGATCTGGAGCAAGCTGCAATGGCTCAAAACTCAAGACATGCGAATGATTCGCCTTATACTTCCTCAGCATCGAAACGTGGAATACATTGTGTACTCCGAACAGATTCGGCGGTAGAGCTACACGATAAGCAAGTGTCCCAACTTTGTCAAGAATTTCGAAGAGCCCTATGAATCTTTGACTCAGCTTGCCACTCTTCCCAAACTTCATAACACCCTTCATGTGTGCTATCCTCACGAATACATGATTTCCTACGGCAAATTCAAGATCTCTTCTTCTCTTGTCAGCATAACTCTTTTGGCGACTCTGTGCGGTCTTCATCCTGTCTCGGATCTTGACCACTACGTCTGCAGTCTGCTGAACAATTTCTGGGCCAAGTTTTGATCTCTTACCGACTTCATCCCAATGAATCGGCGATCTGCACTTCTTTCCATACAATACTTCGTAGGGAGCCATATCTATAGATGATTGAAAATTGTTGTTGTAGGTAAACTACACTAGGGGTAGTTTTGATTCCCAATTCTCATAGAAATCGATCACACATGCTCGCATTAATTCTTCCAATATATGAATCACTCGCTCAAACTGGCCATTTGTCTGAGGGTGGAATGCCTTACTGAATAGCAACTTCGTCCCCATGGCTGCATGTAAACTCTTCCAAAAGGACGACGTAAATCTCGGGTCCCTATCAGACACAATAGAAACTGGGACCCCGTGCAATCGAACTATCTCCCGGATATAGAGCTCTGCATAATTAGTCATGGAGAAAGTCGTCTTCACCAGTAAGAAGTGTGTCGATTTAGTAAGTCGATCCACTATAATCCAAATGGCATTAGACCCCTGACTGACCTCGGCAATCCAACAACCAAATACATGGTGATATTCTTCCATTTCCACTCGAGAATAGGGTTCGGCTTAAGCATTCATGTTAGCCTCTGGAGCTCTGCTTTCACTTGCTGACAAGCGAGACATTTTGATACAAATCGACGAATGTCCCGCTTCGTCCCTGGCCACCAATACAGCATCTGTAAGTCCTTGTACATCTTGGTACCCCCTGGATGGATGGAATACGTAGATGTATAAGCCTATGTCAAAATATCCTCTCTGATCGAATCAACACTATGAACCCACATCCTTCCTCTGTATCTAACAATAACATCGGATACTTTGTAGAGTACACTGCCCTTGGCTTCATCCTTCTATCTCCATTTCTGTAACTATTCATCTGAAGGCTGACCTCTACGGATTCGGTCTAGAAAAGAAGACTGGACTGTCAGATTAGACAACTTTGGAGCTCTTTCTTTAGGATAAACTTTTAGGCCAAACCTTTGAATCTATGACTGAAGAGATATCTGCGCTGACAGCTGAGCTACGACTGCTACTTTCCTGCTCAAAGAATCTGCCACAACATTAGCTTTCCCTGTATGGTAGCTAATTTCACAATCGTAGTCTTTTACTAACTCCAACCACCGTCTTTATCTCATGTTCAGATATTTCTGCGTGAAGAAGTACTTGAGACTCTTGTAATCAGTGAATATCTGGCATTTCTCGCCGTACAAATAATGTCTTCATAAATTCAACGCAAAGACAACGACAGCTAACTCGAGATCATGAGTCGGGTAGTTCTTCTCATGCACTTTCAACTGTCTGGAGGCACCGAGCTTAGAAGCATCGATGTGTAACACAAAATTGCCTTGCCCTGATGGCATGGCTAAAATTGGCGCTGTGATAAGAGCTTGCTTCAAAGTATCGAAGCTCTTCTGACATTCTTCACTCCATAAAAATTTAGCATTTTTCTTAGTCAATGAAGTGAGTGGCACTTCAATCGAGAAAAACCCCTGAATAAATTTCCTTTGGTAGCCTGCGAAGCCTAGGAAACTACGGATCTCTAACGCTTTCTTCGGCTCAACACATTTTTTTACTGCCGCTGCTTTAGTTGGATCCACCTCAATGCCACTGCTAGATATGATATGTCCCAAAAATGCTACATTTTCCAACCAGAATTCACACTTACTGAATTTTGCAAACAACTTGTGACTCTACAAGACTTGAAAAATTGTACCCAAATGCCGACATTGTTCCTCACGGCTCTTCGAGTATATAAGAATGTCTTCAATGAATACTATGACGAACTGATCTAGGTAGGGCTGAAATTCTCGATTCATTAGGTCCATAAAAATCGCTGGAGCATTCGTCAGTCCAAATGGCATCACTAAGAACTCGTAGTGCCCATATCGAGTTCTGAAGGCTGTCTTATGAACATCTGATGATACCCAGAACATAGATCTAGATTAGAGAACAATGTAGCTGATGATACCCAGAACATAGATCTATCTTAGAGAACAATGTAGCTCCCTGCAACAGATCTAGATTAAAGAACAATGTAGCTTCTGCAACAGATCGAATAAGTCCTCGATCCTTGGTAATAGGTATTTGTTCTTGATCGTTACCTTATTCAATTCTCGGTAATCGATGCACAACCTCATGCTTTCGTCTTTCTTCTTTACGAAGAGCACTGGTGCGTCCCATGGTGAGAAACTAGGGCGGATG
>NW_027359470.1:0-358 GCF_012295235.1 Primulina huaijiensis | reverse complement strand
CTTTATCTGTTTCCACCAGAACTGTCTTTTCAAATCGTTATACATATTTTCTACCACCAGGATGAATACTGAATCGACTACAATGTGCTTTTGACAATATCTGTTGTTTCAAATCTGAAACATCTGGCACAACAAGACGATTATTCACATATAGAACATCATCACGAACCTGATATTCTGATTGATGTCCAGCTCTGACCATAGCAATCGAATTCTGAATGTTCTGATCATTTTTTTCTACGTCTTTGATTCTAAACATCAACTCGGGTTCAACTTGAACAATATACAGTCTCAGAGGCTTACATTCTGTTTTAAATACTAATCCAGAAAGACAGCAATCTTCAATCAAATGTGAAAC
>NW_027359469.1:0-4715 GCF_012295235.1 Primulina huaijiensis | reverse complement strand
TTAAATATCTATATATCTAATATTGTCGATTTTTAATTACGAATTCCTCATGTAAAAAGGAGAATATCATCTTAATTTTAAAATAAAGATAAAGTCATAGAAAAATTTGTAAGTTGAAAATCATCTTAACAATAAAATTAAGGTGCTAAACATGAACTTTTTGAAATTAAAATTGCAAAAACATGTAATTTTAACAGAAATTATCATAATAAGAAAGGTGAAATTGAATTAGAACATGAAGGATATAGAAGTTTTCACCAACAAAATTTAGATACAAATATCAATAGTCATGAAGGATATAGAAGTTTTTGCCAATATCATGATGCCTCCAAGGAACCAAGTCTCAAAAGGCAATACAAACCTACCAATTTAACTCAATGGTATAAGAGGTAACTAATAAGATTTCCCGCAGTGTATTAAGCTTCCAGCTCCTAAGAAAAGACCAAAAACAGCAGCACTGCCCAGTGTTGTTTGTCCAATGTATCTTATTTTGAGAAGACCTGGAACCTGCATCAAGATAAAATAATACAAATTATGTTCGAATTTTTGCACAATTGCATCGATTTATTATGAATGAGTAATGCTAACGTTGAGCTATGACAAGTGTATCGAATGCAAAAAGGCTAGAATGAGCATATTGAGAAGAAGAGAAGTCGGACAAAGGCATCTTTGAGAAACATGCAATAGAGAAGAAAGACCAACGAAGCTAACTGCAACTATTTAGGGCGTAAAGTTTTGTGCTAACATGATCAAATCAGACACACATGTTAGTTAAAGGTGTTTCAACACAGCTAATAATGGTGAGAGGTGACACCCACCTGTAATGATCATTTATGAATAAGCAAATGATAATTTGGAACTCAAAAGGGTGCATCAACGACAATATTCCTTTTGTAAACTTCTCTCATTGCAGAAACCAAAAACTCAACATAGAAAAAATCATGAGAACAAGTTCAAGAAGGCTGCAAGGAAGCTGATGCAAAGAAGAATACAATAAGGAAACTGGAAGCCTTACTAAACATATCAGGCTACATCAGCAGCTTGCAAGCAACTTCAGTTGCTACCTGTTGAGCCTAATGCCTACCTTAAATTTAGACGCCCTCAACCTTTGGCAGGCAAAAGTACTAGTGGACGAATTAACGGAAGTGATTAAATACGAATTAACAGAAGCGATTCAATACGTTATTTTTCTGTTTTTTTTAGAGATATTAGGAGAAATTTCCCATTAAATCCTAAAAAGTTTTGTGTGGGAGACCCTTTCTCTCACTCGCACCTGCTTCAGCCCAAGGCTACAAGTAAACATGAAAAACCCAACGAATTAACAGAAGTGATTCAATACATTATTTTTCTGGTTATTATTTTTGGAGAGATTAAGAGAAATTTCCCGTTAAATCCTGAAAAGTTTTATGTGTGGGAGAAATTCCCTTTCTCTCACTCACACCTGCTTCAGGCTTTCAGCCCAAGGCTACGAGTAAACATGAAAGACCCAACCAACACTATGGAACACATCGTGCAATTTATTTCGAATTCTTGTCACGAAGCACATCACATGAAACTTATATAAAAACTGGCTTGAAGCTATTCATTTTAGGAGTTCCTAATGAGTGATGATCTGTATTTATGACTTATGGAAGAATTCAAAAGTTTATAAGAAAGAAAATCAACATGACAGAAGTTAGATTCAAAATACACAGCATGATTTCTTGTTTTACAAGAAAATAAAGACAATACCTTGTATCTAATAGCCTCATAAGTTCCATAAACAGCACCTGCAGACAATAGCATTCATCAGATAATATACTAATAAAAACAGATGATTACCGAAGGCATGATTCACAAACTGAAAATTAATTGCACTGAATTTATGAACCCAAGCAAGAAACAACAATGAAGCTTGACATATGCAAGTACTGTTGATGTTCAAGTTCAATGTAATTCAATATCAATAGAGAACATTTGTTCACGAGGAAAATGCTAGAAATGTCCGTCTCTTAGAAAGCATGAACTGATACCTCGTCTCCAGTTTTCCATCATAAAAAATACCCAAATTTATATCAAGCATGAACAATTATATAAAGGGTAATTCCAGAGCAAAAGTACAATCATGTGAGATGTTATCCACAAGAAATATTTGTCCCTGGGCACAAAAAGACTGTTCAAAGATTGAAGATAACAGTGGGAAAATACACAGTTATAAACATCTTTTCAAAAGGGTTTATGAATTACAGCATTACAACTCAAAGAATGAACAGGGGAGGAATTATAATTATATGTTACCAACTGAGCCGCCGATAGCTCCGCCGACAGCAACGCCGGCTGTTACCCGCGCTAGACAGCTGTCCCTCTTCATCTCTTCGCCTTTCTCCCTAAAATATGTACAAATGAATTGGTAATCGAGTAAAGTTAGAGCAGAGAGAGTAAAGTTTCCTAATATTTCAATTTGATCCCCAACGTTTAAATAAATTTCACTGCAGTACTTGAGAATGTGTGTCACAATTAGTGCACAATAATCAATAATAAATAAAATTTGACAACACCTTTGAATTTTTAGAGCAAGAAAAGACATTAATAGCTGGGGATAAATTATCGATGCACATATTCCTAGACACTGACAATGGAGGATCAGAAATTTTAGAACTAAATCTAAGCTTATAGCAATAAGCAAGATTTCAAAAGACAATCAAAATTTACAATCATTAGAAAATACTGCTAGCAGCAGGCTGCTATGACTTTAGACACACCGACCTCGAGTTCCAGTTTTAGGGTTTTAAGCACACCATTTTTGCATCCACATAATTTTTTTTAAGGAAAAAAAACAGACTGCAAGAATTTGTGTGTTTGAAAAAGCTTCTTGTTGATTATATTCCTGCAGTCTTAGCACATCCGCTCTCAACATCTCCAACTCAATTCCAAAGATACACTCAAACAATAAATAGAAAAATTGGAAAACTATCAAAAGGGAAAAAAACAGGACAGAATAAAGAAGGGAAAAAATCAAAACTTGAAAAATCGACGGGTGGGTTCGGAACAGGATCAAAACTCGGTACAAGTTGTGAGAGGTGAGTGTGTGGTTTCTTTTGAGATTCTGGAAAACGTAAAAGTGTGAGTTTAAATCGGAAATAAAACTCACAGAATGAAAAATTTCAGATCCAAACCATAAAATAGTGAAACCCATATCAAAGATACACTCAAACAATAAATAAGAAAACTGGAAAACAATCAAAAGGAAAATATCTCAAAAATAAAAATAATATCAAAACCATTTCTAAAGATAAGTAAATTCGAAATATTTGAAGAACATATGCACATAAAGCAAGAAGTATGAGACAACACATTGATTAATTTTTCAAGGAAAGAAAAGTACAAAATTAAAACATCAAAATGCCAAAAGAAGTCCATCAATCAATTGAACCCATAAACACACAATCAAAAGCTTAACGGGAGACATTCTCACAAAAAAGGTAAAATTAAAAAAGATCAAAATGCCAAATAAATATATCAAACAATTAAATCCATAAACACACTATGAAGCTTAATGGAAGACCCACGCGGATAACTTTTTCCGGAAAAGGGTAAAATTAACATAGCCATACATAGCTGCGATGAGTTAAATGCAAATATTTTGTGTTTTAATATACTAAACCACAAACCAATTAAGGGTGAAAGTAACCCCAGAAAGTAAATCGTGCATAGGAGTAACAGTACTTTCAGTGCAGCACCGGCGAGGGCAAGGACGATGGCGTCAAGTGGAGAAGAGTGAGAGGCAGGGCCGCGGAAGAGAAACTGTGGAAATCCTAAAATTTACCAAATTTACAGTAATTATTCTTCAGCAGCAACTTAATTTGCTTGAAAAAACATAAACCCGAAAAGCCAATAAAATTTGAATGTTTCATAAAATAAAAATTAACAAAAGCATGAAGAAACAAAGTTTAAAGGCAACGTCACCGTGGGGGATTGCAGCGGCGATGGGTGCAGAGACGGTGGTGACGGGAACGGAAGAGGGGAGGTAGAGACGGTGCGCTTAGGGCACAGTACCTGCGAGGGTACTGGCGTCGAGTTTGTTTGGGCTAGGAACAATGGGAGTATCCAAAATTACCGATTTGCCAAGTCTAAATGGCTTCAAGAATTCACCAAATGATTTGAAACCGGTTTAAAGGGACTCTATTATCGGGCATGGTAATTGGCTTGGGTCTGTCATCTTTATTTTCGATCTCGAATTATATTTTCGTTTTCATAACCGGCCCCATCATTGATTCTACCTAATCGGGGAATACCTGCGGTGATGAGGATCTCGATCACATCTCCGTCCACGCTTGAATGTTTTTTTTATTATTATTTTATGAAATTTCATATATTAATTGGATTGACTCATAAAATTTTTATTGGATTTAAAGAGTATTAATACAAAAATTCGGGCTTTCCATAGATAGTAATAGAGCATCATGTACCTCCTCGGTAATAGCATTTGCATTATTCTTTATTGATTTGCAGTTAGGGGTGAGCATTCGGTCGGTTCGGTTACCGATCGAACCGAATTAACCATAATCGAACCGAACCGAAAAATTTAGCAATAAACGAACCGACAGAATTAATTTTCATAACCGATGAAAACCGAACCGAATTAAAATCGATTAATTCGATCAGTGAGCGAATTAACCGATTAGTTTTAAAAAAAAATGTGATTTAACTTTAATTATATATGTAATTTTTCTTGA
>NW_027359468.1:0-278 GCF_012295235.1 Primulina huaijiensis | reverse complement strand
GTTTGGCAAAGCAATCAGTATTTGGGGAGGATTTCATGGGATTTGGATTTAATCCAATTTTTTCAAAAGATGATTCAAAAAAAGAATTTGTATTTGTTTAGAATTTCATGATTTGAATGAGTATATTCAAATCCCATCAAATTTGATAAGATTTGGTAGGATTTGGATTTTAAAAACAGACAATTACTTTTTTATCCAAATCACATCAAATTTAATAAGATTTCTAAGGCTAGCTTATTAAAATTTTAAAATTCCAAATTCGAATCTTTTTTTCTCCA
>NW_027359467.1:0-415 GCF_012295235.1 Primulina huaijiensis | reverse complement strand
ACACACATATTATTATTTGTATGATGTTTAAAAGGGTTTAGGAAATGTGCCTTTGCGTTTATAACGCTAGATTATTCGATCGTTGGCGAGGGTACGAATTTGGACGACCGGACGACGAAGAACACAAGCCTTCTTCTTTCCTCCTTATTTTCGAAATTATTGTCTCTATGTGTGTGTGTGTGTGTGTGTGTGTGAGTGGTGAATTACGGCTGATGGAGGCTGAATTGTTGTGTTTAAAAGACCTAAATCACTTATTTATAATTTTATTAACATATTAATGGGCTTTGGTTTTGGGCTTGCAAGCTTAAGGGTAATTGGGCCTACTTAAATTAATTAAATAGGGGCCCAATAACACTTATTTAATTAAATAATAAAGTTTATAAAATTAGTTTCCATAAAATAATATTTTTGATCT
>NW_027359466.1:0-235 GCF_012295235.1 Primulina huaijiensis | reverse complement strand
CTAATCCTAACACCCTATAAATTGTTTATATAAAAATTATTTAATTTTAAATAAAAATATATATAAAAAATGTTTATGTGATCAGCAGTAAGGTGATCAAGGTCTGTTTTGGATGGTTTTAATATAAAATTAGATGTGTGATTTTGGTCCGTTTTGGACAACTAGGCTGTGTAGTGCCCAAAAAGCAATACACGTAAACCATACATAGTTTAATATGTTAATTAATTTAATTGAT
>NW_027359465.1:0-15183 GCF_012295235.1 Primulina huaijiensis | reverse complement strand
TTTTTACTTTTTTACCGTAAATTTTTACTTTTTCACAACAAATAAAATAGTAGTAGTAGCAAAGGGGCATGTCAAGTTATTCGATTACATTTCTCCATAGAAATTGGAATTATAAATACAAAACAAAAATAGAACTTCAATCCAAAATGATTGAGAATAAATCTTATCAGAGTAGGATTCGAGCCTTTGATGGCACAGTGGATTGTTTATCAACCAAAAATCAGAAAAATGTAGAAAAATATTAGCCATGGTTGGATCTGTGATAGGGAATTCTTGCTTTCTGCACTCTCCGCTCTGCCATTTCCTCGTCTCCGAGTCCTCTCCGCTCCCGTTTTCTTACCCAAGAAATGCGGTGTGTCGGAGAAAGAACAGAGCCACCATGGCATGTCTGGAGAAAGAAAATTCAAAACACAGCGATATGTGTACAAGGAGAGCGATTCTGTTCGTGGGTTTTGGTTTAGTCCAGTTTCTTGGGCCGAGGGCAGATGCTGTTGATGGCTACGTTGTAGGTCAGCTGGCATCTGTTTTCTTTTATTGTATTTGTAATTTTTGTATTGTTTACAATTTGGTGCTTGGTAAAGATATTCTGTTTTTGTTTACTTAATGGGAGAAGCAATGTTTGTTGCAATTTGGTTCTGATGTATTCCTGGTTTGCTATCAGGATGGAACCGGCGAGGGCGGGCAAGGAATCGTCTCTCGATTGAAAGTAACATTAACTTTTACTTCACATTTATTTAAAAATTCTACCTTCCACCTTATACATGGTCACATTGTTGATATTTGTAAATCGGGATTGATATCTTCAACTAGGGAAGTTGATTTCTTGGAAAGTGTCCATTAGTTTTGTTATGGTTTTCTTCATTTAGTTACTGAAGATGGCAAATAGAATCTCCTTATAAAAATTAGCACAATCAGTACTTGTTTAGCTTTGATTTAGTGTTTCATATGGCTGGCCCGGCCTGCCTGCATTTTTTACTTCCATTTTTTGTAGCTCTTTGACAGTGCATATCTTCATCAAAAGTTACGTTAGTAAATATGATGAGTTTTAATTGAAGTTGACGTTCCGTGTAAACAACTGGCAATTATTTAGCCTAACTTCAAGCAGTCGATGAAATTTAAACTTGTTAAGATCAAAAGAACTTGCATAGTTTAGTTGAAGATATGGAATACGTAGCCCCATCATAGTCGAAGTCTTGAAACATAGCTTTAATCTCAAATGTGCTGAAGGATGCAAACAGCTATAAAAAGGCGACAAGGGGGTGAGTAGGACCTCATCTAGATTATGTCAGCTGTCAGTGGCGGAAGGGGACGGGACTAAATGTGGCCAACAGTTTCAAATTTTAAGTGTCCCCTCTTCCCCCTCAAGAAGAAGTCCTGGCTCGATTTCTAGAGCTAGAAACAGATTGTGTTGTTTGAACCAGAAAAGGAAGAGACTAAAGTGGTGATGGGTGAGCTGAGTGAAAAATTATGTGACCAGTGTGGCTTCCCATTTGAAAAGTGTGCTGTTCCAAACACAAAATGTTCAAAAATCAATAATATGAAACATCAATTGGTGAGATGAATGCTTAACAAAGTTTGAATAATTTTAAAAAATATATATCTTCTTAATTTATCAAACACTTTCATTTATTCTTTTAGCCGAAGTTGCGACCGGAAAAAATTGATTATCTAATAGAGATTACAAATTTATGGAAGTTATAATGTATTTATACTTTATAATGTTCACTTGCATGTGAACCAGATACTGGGAATAATTAATGTACAAGGTATACACATTCTCGTTGATTGAATATTAGGTATCAAAAGACCAACTTGATGAAATACGTAGGATTTTCCATACCAAGGGTTTGAACCTTTCACCTCTCACTCCAATACAATGTCAGATAACCACTTTTCTCCAAAAATACAAACTCGTGAGAGGTGGTTGAAATAATAGTTTTACTTTTACAAAATATGTTCTCCCTCCAACAATGTTCAGCGAACATGTTTTTCATGGTGAATTATATAGAATCTCACCTTTTCCACACAATTAAGGAATTGACTGAAGATGCACTAAGTGAATTCTTTTCTTCCTGTGTATGTAAGATAGTTGAATGCTATTCAATTCATTTAGCTGGCTTTTACAAGGCTGTGGGGAAGCTATATTTTAGATGATGGATGAATCCATGACTTACGGTTTTTGAATTTTTGCAATTGCTATTCTGCGTGTAAATTGATTACTGGAAAGCAAATTCATACCTATCTTGCCCAATATCGATCATCTTATAGTAAGCTACTGCGAACAACTATTCTTTCTGGGTTTTTTGCTTATTTTCAGAAAATACTGAGTCTAGAACACAAGAAAATACTGAACCGAGAACACAAGAAAATACGGAGTCGAGAACAGAAGAAAATACGGAGTCGAGAAAACAAGAAAGTACTGAATTGGAAACACGAGACAGGATACAAAATGCAGAGGTCTGCATCTCTTCTTGATATAGCATGGTGTAAAAACATTATTTAACTACTGGTTTTTTGGTTCTAAGGTTGATAGTTTGTATATAATTATCTAGATCATTTGCCTAAGGGTTATGTTTTTTGTGCCCAGCAAACAGTTAAGGAAAATCCATCCTCAAACCCGACCTTTTCAGTTATCAATTCAATTGGGGTATTGTCGTCTGGTGTTCTTGCTGCTCTGTATTCATCAAAAATAAAGGAAAAGGCCACTTCTGATACAACCATAGAATCGGTAAGCCATTTTAACAGAGTTTCTATTATCTTTGTTATATTTGTGAAACTGTCATCAACAAGTAGCCTTGAAACCACTGATTATATGTAATAAAAAAACTTTTTTATTATTCATCGGTTTGATTGCATTTGATATTGATCTGCCTTCTTCTCTGGTGTTACAATGGATTTTATATTTTTTTGGTTGTATTTAAGAAATTGGCATCAATGAGTAGCCGTGGTGAAACCACTGATCTAAATGTTATATAAACTTATCTACTTTTCTTTGATTTGATTGCATCCGACGTCAATATGCCTTCTCTTGTGCAAACCGAGTAGAAACTCGAGTTCGAGCTTAGTTATATTATTGTTCAAAAACTTATTAGTTGCTTGTTTTTTAACTATTACTTTTATTACTATTGGAGAAAAATAAAACAATCATTAATCAATATTTTCTGCACGGAGTTTTCTAATGATTGTTGTAGTGAATTAAAATAAATAATGTATTAAAACAATTTATAATTTTATTATATAAAAATTAATTTATACACAAACTCAGCTCAAGCTGAAAAAAAATTTCTACTTGACCTCGAGGTTCAGTCAGAAAATTTTGCTATACATGGCTCAAGCTAGGCTCTTTAACCCCCTATTGTTCTCTGTTTAAAATTCAGGAATTAGGATATTTTTGAGTTTGTTGGTTTCCTTTCTAAATTATTATTTATTTGTTATTTTATTGGGAGCTCAGGTGAAAACTAAACTCAAGGAAAAGGAAGCTGCGATCAGTTCTCTAGAAAAAAAAATATCGTCAAAAATGCTAAAAATTGAAGAAGCTCAGAATAAGGACTTCGCAAAAGCAAATGAGATGCAACAAACTTTGATCAATCGACTGAACACTGCAAATTGTACAGTAACAAGCCTCGGTAAGGAGGTGCAAAATGAGAAAAGATTAAACCAAGATCTAAGTATCAAAATTGAGAATCTGGAAAAAAACCTCAGCGAGTCTCAAAATGAGAAAAGGGAACTGCAAATACAGCTGCAGAAGAAGCTAGATTCTATAGCCTCTTTGCAAGAAAAGATCAGAATGCTTTCTTCAGATATCATGGTTAAGGAAGATGATCTTCAAACTCTTGACTCTAAAGTTACTGAAAAGGAACTAGAATGTCATGAACTGAGGTCTGCATACCAGAAATCCCGAGATGAACTGACAGGGTTGGATTATGAGATCCAAGAACTGAAAGATACAGTCTCGAAGAATGAAATGGAGTTGGAAATGAAGAATTCGACATTGAAGAATTTGAATGAAGAATTAACTTCTTTAATCACAGAGAGAGATGAATCGAGCAAAAAGCTTGTTGGGATTTTAAAGGAGTTTGATGAGTTTAAATTTTCTGCAGAAAAGAAGATGGTTTTGCATGAGGAGCACTTGGGTGAAAGGGAAAAGCAGCTTCAGAAGATTGAGGAACGACTTAACCTTGCATTGGATGAAGTGAAAAAAGATGGAGTCTTGATTTCTAATTTGACTCAAGAGAACCAGAATTTAAGAGAAAAGTTGGACGTTGAACTGAAAAGTGTGAACATTCTTGAACAAGAACTCAAGATTGCACAAGAAATGTTAGAGAAATCAAGAAATGAGGCCTCTGATCTTTCAAAGCAACTGCAGAAGTCAAGAAGCTTGTGCTTGGAACTTGAAGCTGAGATCTCCAAGGTTAAGGCTGAGTTTAACAAAGCAAGGGAATCATTGCAGAGAGAAATCGATGAATCAAAAGAAGGTGAGGAATCCTTAGCAGGAGAATTATTGTCGGTAAAGGAACTTTTGAGCGAAATGAATGAAAAACTACAAATTATGTCCCAAGAATTGGCAGCTGCAGAGCAAAAGCGTGATAGCTTAGAGAAAGAACTCATTGATGCAAACAGGAAAGCAGAAGCAACTGCAGATGCTCTTACGGAAGAAAGGAAAATTGTATCTTCTTTGAACAATGAGTTACTGGTTCTCGAAAAGAAAATTTTTAGAAACAAAGAAGCCCAAAAAATACTTGAAGCAGATTTAGAAGTAACTACAAAATCACTTGGTGAGAAGACTCAGAATGAATCAACTCTTCTGAGAAATCTTGAGTCTGCTTACTCAAAAATTTCCAGTTTAGAAGATGAAAAAAATGCACTCCACAACTCTCTTGATGTGCAAAAACAAACGAATCGAGAAGCTCGGAAAAACTTGGAATATGCCACTAATGTGGTGATGGAACTGGGAAAAGAACTGGAGAGTTTAGAAAATAAAGGAAAGAAACTACAACAGGAATTGGCATACGCAAAGGGAGAAATGCTACAGTTAAAGAGTCAAATAAACGCATCGAAAACTGCAGAGAATAATCAGAACCAGCAAAAACTTGAAGCTGGAGGTAAATCAAATAAAAAAGTTTATCGGAGGAGAAAGGAGACGGATAATAGTTGACAATCGTGTGGTCCTTTTTAATCATCTTCCAGGAAAAATTGCATATACTATGCATTGTTGTACCATTACATTTTTTTGGACGATGTAAGCTTTATTGAAAGGATTGCCAACATGCTTACTAGAGTCAATTTTAACTTCACAAATTTACAAATCATGGATTCACCTTTATGATTCATGTTTCTTTTTGGGTTAAATTTTGCATAAATCATTATTTGTTTTTGTTTTTTTTGGTAAAGCCCCCTTGATGAGATAAAATTCTTTAACTGGTAAATTTGCAGTTGAAGACCCTTCTAAAAATTTGACACATTAAAAACTCCTGTTTTGTTGTAATATATTTATAGGTAAAATCCTCTTGTTTATTTTGTTTTTAATACCATGCAATTCTTGAACTCAAGAGCAATAGGACCAAGTTCATAGATATTAGCACTAGCATAACAAAAATGTTTTATACTCTCTGTCTCAATCGTAGAAGGTTCATTTCAATTTTCCACTTTCACAAATGTATAGTCAAGTTTCTTCATTTAGTAACATTTTTTCTTGTTTTTTATTAATATATATCCCTATTAATAAAGTATTGGAAAATATACAACCTTTTTTTGAATGAATTAAATAAGATAAAATAGGACGTTTATTTGTAAACTTTTTTTTTCCAATAAATTTTTTAATGTTTAAGAAAACAAATAAGAAAGTTCTAGGAAATTTGAACTACGTAACCTGAATGCATGTAATTTAGGATTTTAATTAAAAGATTTGTTTAAGGATTTTTATGCATGATTATTGCATGGCCAGGGTTTATTTCACGATTATTTTAAAGTTTCATGCATTAGGGTTTTAAGTTGCATTTCACGTTCGAACGAGTACGGAGACCGGGGAAAATCAGGAAAAATATTTTTATTATATAATTAATTTTAATTATTTAATATGAGGTGTTTTATGTGCATTTTTTGAAAAATGGGCCTTGAGGAGTATTTTTACTCGTCTTGTCATATTTTTAATCGGTACGCAAATTTTAGCAAGTCAGAGGACTTTTTGAGTGCTCGGACAATATTTTCAAAAATGTACATAAACGATATATTTTTCGGGAGGGTTTTTGGGTTTGATGGGTTTGTTTTAATGCCTAATGGACTTAAAACCCTTTTAATTTTTAATGAAGGCCCATTAGTACATGTTTTGCCGTCGTGCATGGCTTGATTCCAACCAAGAATCTGACCCTCTTGGGTTCGTGACAGGACTGGGAGAGGGCCATGAACGGTTGGGCGTGGTCTAGGAGTCGGCCGAGGGGGTTAGGTCGAGGGATGGTTCGTTAGTCTTGTGCGGTGCGGTTGCGAGAGTAGCGCACGGGGCTGGTGTATTGTGCAGTAGGTTCAGCTAAGGTTGGTCAAGAAGAGACTCTTGGGTGCGAACTTGGTCCCAGAATAGTTGGTTAGCTGCTGGTCTACTTGGTCTTGAGCTAGGGTCGAAAATATGGAAGGTTGGTGCACTAGGGTTTTGAGTGTGCACGTGCAGAATTTCCAGCAACTTTCGGTTACTGTTTGAGGGTCATAAGGGGTCAGAAATAAGTGATTTTTAGGCTGGTCATGTAGGTTTTAGTCACGGATCAAGTTGGGAAAATTTTGGTTAAATTTTGGTTCGATTCGGATTAAAACCGAGACTCCGGTCCAAGTTTTAAAACGAATCTTTTAAGTTTTGAAACAGGCTCGAGTTTACGTCTAAGAAATATTTCTAAATATGTTTTGTGGTGTTTTAATGAGTTTGGTAAGTTTCGGGTCGAAATTTTGAGGCCCAGGGGTAAATGGTCATTTTGGGTTTCCAGGGACAAAACGGTCATTTTGCACCGGATCGAGTTTTTAGTCCTGACAGCACCCTGATCACAATTTGACATGCCATATTTAAATGCTTATGTATCACGGCGATTATTTTTATGAAATTACGAAAATACGTTGCATGCTTGATTTTAAAGAAAAATTACATATATGCGATGACACGTTTTGAATAACGGGAGTTGGTTGTGACTAATACGATTATATGAGATATTATGATCTGAGGCCAAGGCTCAGGGGATGGGTAATGTTGTCGCTGATGTCCACGCCGCCGGGTACCGCAGTTATATTAGATGGATCCATCGAATAGAACTGATACGAAAGTCACAACTAATGAACTGAATTCAATTAAAAGAAAATGTATACGTGTATGATGTTATGATGAGACATGTTTTGACACATTATGATTTTATACGACATGTTTACGTTAGGCTTTTAAGTTCATGAAATATATGTTGCTTACAGTATTTTCACTGTTGCATGTTATGTATATGTATTCGATATAACGTTACAAGTGTGTTGAGTCTTTATACTCATTAGATGTGAATGATGCAGGTGCACATGTTGATGAAGAGGCTGGAGGTGCTGAAGTCTAAGTTGGCAGGGCTGGATGTGCGCACATGAACCCGAGGACCATATTTTCCGCCCATCATGTTTTTGAGTTAGGAGTAGACATGATCATTTTTATACGCTTTGTTTTGACATGTTGATGATTACCAGGATTTTTACTTGTTTTATTTTTTTACCTACATTTAGGATAGAAGAGTTGGTGATAATTTTTAAACTGCAGTATTTTATCTGTTATATGATTACGAATATTTTAAAAGGTGTATTTTTCATCAGTATTGCATGCATGCATAATTTAATGGTTTCGAAAATGAGCTTGTCAAAAAAAAATTTAGTAGCATTTTTAAGTAGTAGATATTTCAATTGGTATCAGAGCAGGTTCCTGTATAGGGTTGTGCCACCGCTAGCTTCTGCAGCTCAGTCTTCAAGCCTCAAGTTCGTAAGCTTTTATGTTTTAAATTTTTTAAATAGTTTAATGCTATCACCTGCATGTTTACATGGTATTCGTTTTACGATGATTTACAATACATGTTTAGCTGCTTTCATGATTTGAGGATTTACTGTTTGGAAAACTAGATTAAATTGCATGATGGATTACGTTTAGAATTTGGACTGTATTCAGATATCATGCCTCCCAGATGCGCTCCCAATACAGATCGCCAAGATGATACTTTTGGAGGCCGTAGAGGCCCACCTCCACCACCCTCACCGCCAGGGGACGCAACTACCCGTGTACTGGAGGGTATTACTAGGCTTATGGAGCAGTCTCAGCAGGCTCCCCGACCACAGACTGACATCTACGAGCAGTTTAGACTGCTCAACCTGAAGGAGTTCGGGGGTACCACTGATCCGTTTTTAGCTGAGGGATGGCTCCGCTCATTGGAGCTCAATTTTCAGTACTTAAAGATGAGGGATGGCGACCGGGTAAAGTGCGCCACTTATATGCTGAGAGATGATACATCCCTTTGGTGGGAGGGAGCCGCTCATGGAGTGGAATTGGCTACCCTCACTTGGGATCAGTTTAAGGAGATCTTCTACAACAAATACTTCCCAACTGATGATAGGGCCCGCCTGACGAGGGAGTTCATGAGTCTCCGACAGGGGGACTCATCTGTGGCAGAGTTCATCTAGATGTTTGACAGAGGCTGTCATTTTGTGCCCTTCATTGCTAGAGATGCCGCCCAGAAGCTGAGGCATTTCATGGATGGTCTGAGACCCAATTTGCGTCGGGATGTGATGCCTATGAGACCGGCGAGTTATGACGAGGCCACCAGTTGTGCCTCCCAGGCTGAGCATGCCCTCCGAGATATTGATTTTGAGATGCAGCGGAAGCGACATCAGGCCCAGTCCAGCTCCCAGCCGCAGAAAAAGCAGTTTACAGGGCCATCGAGGCAGTAGGGGGCAGCAAAAGCCCCAGGGACAGTTTCAGAGGCCTAGACAGCATAGACCACCTCATGTGCCAGGGGCACCTAAGTCAGATGACCGACAACCGAGTAAACAGTGCAACCGGTTCCACTTCGGCAAGTGCATTTGGGGGACCTTCAAATTTTTCATTTGCGGGCAGGAGGGCCACAAGGCAGAAAATTGCCCTAAGAACAAGGGCCCCACTACTTTCAGAGCATATGTGATGCATGCCGAGGAGTCTGAGGCGGAGCCAGATTCTACACTGCTCACTGGTAACCCTAATGTTTAAGTTTTTAATTTATCGCTTGATTACATGGGTTATGTGGTAGTTATGAGGATTAACTTATGGGATTGAGAACATAAAAGGAATTAGGATGCATGCTCTATCTAGTTGGAATTAAGGATTGAATTGTATGAATTGAGAATTCGAAGGACCTAAGTGTAATAACCTATAATATGAGGACCTAATTGCAAAACTCGAAATTTTAAGGGGCTATTTTCGAATTTTCTTAATTTTTGGAATTTAAAACTTAATTTTCGAGAATTTTACAGTTTTATGGGGATAATTCAAAAATTTTAGGGGGGTCAAGTTTGCAAATTTGGAAAAATTGAAGGGCCACAATGTAATTTTCGAAGACTTTAAGGGCCAAATTGCAATTTCCAAAATTTTTGAGGTTTAAACTTCGGCACTTTTGAAGAATACTTGGGTTAAATCAGTAATTTTTTGAGGATTTTGGGTTAATTACTGATAGAAAATTTCTTAAGATTCAACGCGATCAGATTTGATAGTATTTTTGTCATGTCAAGGATATATATTTTAAATGTAGCCACGCATGCATTGCTAGACTCCGAAGCTACACATTCATTTATATCTGAGAAGTTTGTTAAGCGAATAGGAATCATACCAATGGCGATGGATTCAGGATTCAGAGTATCGATTCCATCCGGGGATCAGATGTTCAGTTCTCAAATAGTGAGGGGATTGGAGCTTCGGTTACAGAAGAATGCAGTACATGAAGATTTGATTGTGCTACCGTTGCTGAAGTTCGACATCATTTTGGGTATGGACTGGCTTTCCTTGAAGGGAGCTGTCATAAAATTTTGACAAAGGTCAGTGTCTATCCGACCGCTCAGCGATAAGCCGTTTATATTTTAGGCAGCCAGACATCAGCAGATGCCCCACATCATTTCCTGAATGTGTGCGAGTAAGCTCATGAAGAGGGGCTGCTAGTCGTTTTTTACCAGTATTGTATCAGTGTCAGAGCCAGCCAACCAGAGGCTAGAGGACGTTGATGTGGTCAGAGATTTCACTAGTTTTTCCCATATTATGTTTCAGGCATTCCACCGAACAGGGATGTGGACTTTCCTGTCGAGCTCATGCCAGGTACAGTGTCGATTTCTAAGGCACCCTATCGTCTAGCACCTGCAAATATGAAAGAACTGAAAGATCAGATTCAGGACTTGCTAGATAAGGGTTTCATTCGCCTTAACTTTCTCCATGGGGCGCCCCGGTACTGTTTGTCAAGAAAAAAGATGGCAGTATGCGACTCTGCATTGATTACAGAGAGCTGAACAGAGTCACAGTCAATAACAAGTATCCACTGCCACGATCGAGGATCTATCTGATCAACTTCAGGGAGCATCAGTATTCTCGAAGATAGATCTCCGATCAGGGTACCACCAGCTAAAGGTGAGAGAGTATGACATGCATAAGACATCATTCGAGACGTGTTATGGGCTCTATGAGTTTATGGTGATGCCCTTCGGTTTGACGAACACGCCAACGATCTTCATGGATCTCATGAATCGCGTGTTTCAGCCATATTTGGATTAGTTTTTCATAGTTTTCATTGATGACATATTGATTTATTCGAAGGGCAGAGAGGAGCACAGTCATCACCTGAGGATCGTACTGCAGACTTTATAGGACAGATGACTGTATGCAAAGTTCAGTGAGTGCAAGTTCTGGCTTGACAGAGTGGCATTCTTGGGTCACATTGTATCCCGAGACGGAGTAGAGGTCTATCCCAGTAAGGTTGAGGCAGTCCGAGATTGGCTAGTGCCTAAGAGCGTGACAGAGATCCGCAGTTTCTTTGGGTTGGCTGGATACTACAGGAAGTTCATTCAGAGCTTTTCTTCTATTGCAATTCCTATGACCGCCTTGACAAAGAAGAATGCCAAATTCATCTAGGGATCAGAGTACTAGGAAAGTTTTTGCAGGCTGAAGCAAGCGTTGACCACAGCACCAGTCCTAGCTATGCCATCAGGGCATGGAGAGTTTGTGCTTTATATAGATGCTTCGAAGTTCAGTTTGGGCACTGTGTTGAAGCAGTATGACAGAGTTATAGCTTATGTGTCCTGACAGTTGAAGGTTCATGAGAAGAATTATTCGACTCATGACCTCGAACTAGCAGCAGTGGTATTTGCCCTGAAGATTTGGAGACATTATCTGTATGGGGAGAAGTGCAGGATTTTCACAAATCATAAGAGCCTGAAGTATTTCTTCACACAGAAAAAGAGTTGAACATGAGGCAGCGGAGGTGGCTAGAGCTAGTGAAAGATTATGATTGTGACATTAGCTACCATCCGAGTAAGGCTAATGTAGTTGCAGATTCCATGAGCAGGAAGACTGCAGTGATCATTCAGTTGATAGTACAGAGACAGTTGCAGGCAGAGATTCAACGGTTTGAGCTTGTAGTTTATGCTAGGGGAAATGCCCCTAGTCTTTCTACCCTGGCAGTGCAGTCGACACTGAGAGACAGAATTCGGGCAGGGCAGACTACCGACGAGCAGCTACTAAAGTGGAGACAGAGGGATGAGCCCAAGGGCCGGAGACTGCATACAGTTACGGACAACATAGTCAGATATCATGACCGACTATGGGTTCCTAGCAGTGATTTCCTGATAGCAGATATTTTGAGCGAGGCCCACAGCACCCTGTACTCCATCAATCCCAGGAGTACAAAGATGTATAAGGATCTTCAGTCTCTTTATTGGTGGCCGGGCATGGAGAGAGATATTCTGAGTTTTGTCTCCGAGTGTTTGACATGTCAGTAGGTTAAAGCAGAACATCAGAGACCTGCAGATAAGTTAAGGCCACTCCCTATTCCTGAGTGGAAATGGGAGAACATTACCATGGACTTTGTGACATGGCTTCAGAGGACGATTANTCAGGCATTGGGTACTAAGCTGCTATTCAGTATTGTCTTCCATTCTCAGACCGACGAATAGTCAGAGAGAGTGATTCATATTCTGGAGGACCTACTCAGAGCTTGCATGATCAACTTCCAAGACAGCTAGGAGCCGAAGTTACCTCTTGTGGAGTTCATATACAACAACAGTTACTAAGCATGGATTGGTATGGCTCCATATGAGGCAATGTACGGAAGGAAGTGTAGGTCACCAGTGTATTGGGATGAGGTAGGAGAGAGAGAAGAGCATGGACCAAATATCGTCAGTCAGACTACAGAGTTAGTGGTCAATATCAGGGACATGATGAATACCTCTCAGAGCCGACATAAGAGTTAGGCAGATCAGTGGCGCAGGGATCTTGAGTTTGCAGTAAGAGATCATGTATTCGTTAAAGTCACACCAATGAAGGGTGTGATGAGATTCAGGAAGAAAGGCAAACTCAGTCTTAGATTTATAGGACAGTTCGAGATCTTAGATAGAGTTGGGACACTTGCATACAGAGTTGTATTACCGCCGAATCTGGCGGGAGTTCATAATCTGTTCCATGTCTCTATGTTGCAGAAATACATGTCAAATCCTTCACATGTATTGAACTATGAGCCGCTACAGCTAACACCGAACCTGTCTTTCGAGGAGAGACCCTCTCAGATTTCGGACAGGCAGGAGAGGAGGCTCCAGAACAAGGTGATCCTCATGGTCAAATTCAAGTGGCTGAATCATTCGAGGAGAAAGCTACTTGGGAGACTTAGGCCAACATGAGGAGTCGCTACCCGGAGTTATTCGGTATGTTTTAAATTTCGAGAACGAAATTTTGTTTTGGGGGGGTGGGGGGATTGTAAGGTCTAGGAAATTCGAACTACGTAACCTGAATGCATGAAATCTAGATTTTTAATTAAAATATGTGTTAAGGATTTTTATGCAAGACCAGGGTTTATTTCACGATTATTTTAAAGTTTCATGCATTATGATTTTAAGTTGCATTTCGCGCTCGAACGAGTAACGGAGACCGGGGATAATAAGGAAAAATATTTTTATTAAATAATTAATTTTAATTATTTAATATGAGGTGTTTTATGTGCATTTTTTGAAAAATGGGCCTTGGTGAGTATTTTACTCGTCGGATCATATTTTTAATCAGTACGCAAATTATTGCAAGTCGGAGGACTTTTTGAGGGCTTGGACAATATTTTAAAAAAAGTTCCTAAACGATATATTTTTTGGGATGTTTTGGGCTTGATGGGTTTGTTTTAATGCCTAATTGCTCAAAATCCTTTTAATTTTTAATTAAGACCCATTTGTACATGTTTTATTAACCTAAACTACACCTAATCAAACCCTAACCCTACTTAACACCCCTTGGCCGCCCACCCCTTATTCCAGCAGCCATTTTCACATTTTTTTTAGCAGCAAGCTTCGGCCTTTGCATTTTTTTCAAGAAAAGCTTCTCCCCTGCCTCTTCGTTTCACGCACCACGCGCGTATCTTCAAGCTTTTGATCATTTAAACGCAAAGGCACACATGTATCTTCTTTTCCTCTTCATTCACACCAATATTATGCTGAAGTTTATGTTTATGCACGAAAATCTTGTGATTCTACCTTGAGTTCGCATTTTATACAAGTTTTTGACATGAATGTTCATTCTTGTGTTGTATACTCATGTTTTTATGATTCTTGTGCAAGGGGGCTGCCGAGTCATGACCCTAGGAAGTTGTTCACATCAATAACTAAGGTAGAAAGGGGCTGGAGTTGGCTTAGTGTTGAAAAAGTTGAGGGCCGATCGGTGCTTGGTGTAGGTCGGCTCGGTTTTGGTGAGATCAAGGGCTTTGGGTTTTGCCATCGTGCATGGCTTGATTCCATCCAAGAAGCTGACTCTTTTAGGTCCATGACAGGGCTAGGAGAGGGCCATGAATGGTTGGGCATGGTCTAGGAGTCGGCCGAGGGGATTAGATCGAGGGATGGTTCGTTAGTCTTGTGCGGTGCGGTTACGAAAGTAGCGCACGGGGCTGGTGTATTGGGCAGTAGGGTCAGCAAGGGTTGGTCAAGGAGAGCCTCTTGGGTTTGAACTTGGTCCCAGAATATTTGGTTAGCTGCTCATCCGCTTGGTCTTGAGCTAGGGTCGAAAATATGGAAGGTTGGTGCACTAGGGTTTCGAGTGTGCACGTGCAGAATTTCCATCAACTTTCGGTTACTGTTTGAGGATCATAAGTGGTCTGAAATAAGTGTTTTTTAGGCTGGTCATGTAGGTTTTAGTCACGGATCGATTTGGGAAAAATTTGGTTAAGTTTTGGTACGATTCAAATTAAAACCGAGACATCGGTCCAAGTTTTAAAACGAATCGTTGAAGTTTTGAAACGGGCTTGAGTTTACGTCTAAGAAATATTTCTAAATATTTTTTGCGGTGTTTTAATGAGTTTGGTAAGTTTCGGGTCGAAATTTTGAGGTCCAGGGGTAAAATGGTCATTTTGGGTTTCTATGGGCAAAACGGTCATTTTGCACCCGGGTCGAGTTTTTAGTCCTAGCAATGCCCCGATACAATTTTACATGCCTTATTTAAATGTTTAAGTATCACTACCATGATTTTTATGAAATTACGAAAATACGTTGCATGCTTGATTTTAAGGAAAAATTACATATATGCATGACTTTATTAAGTGATGAATTTAACACGTTTTGAAGGACGGGAGTTGGTTGTGACTAATACGATTATATGAGCTGAGGCCAAGCCTCAGTGGATGGGTATTGTTGTCGCTGATGTCCTCGCCGCCGGTTACCGCGGTTATATTAAATGGATCCATCGAATAGAGGTGATATGCTAGAGTTGTACGAAAATCACAGCTAATGAACCGAATTCAGTTAAAAAAATATATATACGTATATGATGTTATGATGAGACATGTTTTGACACGTTATGATTTTATACAACATGTTTACGTTATGCTTTTAAGTTCATGAAATATATGTTGCTTACAATATTTTTCACTGTTGCACGTTATGTATATATATTCGATATAACGTTACAAGTGTGTTGAGTCTTTAGACTCACTA
>NW_027359464.1:0-271 GCF_012295235.1 Primulina huaijiensis | reverse complement strand
ATATTTTAAATCTAACTAAGTAACAATAATCTATCTGCAAAACGATACATTTAGGTATAGTTTGGTGCACGGGATAAGAGAGAGATTGATAAATAATCCTTCTTATCCCACGTTTCGCACCTTTTTAGAAAGCCCATGATAATATAATGAGCCCGTGATAAATAGTTTTATACAAGGATAATGTATCCCTTTTATAACATGTGATAATTTTAATCTAATGATAAAAAAAAAACACCACAAATGACTTAATTACCCTCAATATATAAAAATC
>NW_027359463.1:0-3825 GCF_012295235.1 Primulina huaijiensis | reverse complement strand
ATGCACGTTGTTTGCGTGGACCTTAAAATTTTCGGGGCGTTACAAGAACAATGCTAAGAATTATAGAATCAGATATAGCCCTATGAGTTCAAATGATTCGTGAAGCTGGTCACCTAAACGGTGCAGCTATAAAAACCAGAACTCTAAGAGTGTCTATTCCAATTATTATAACAGTAAGACTGTTCAGGAAAGATATCGGATGAACAACCAGTTGAGCAAGGTTAAAAATCATATTGTTTCATCTGCACACAACACATCAAGCACACACAAGCCGGGAAAAAACTATCTGGAACACAGCAACTGGAAAGTCAGTTAGACTGGTCTAAGTCTGGGTTCTTAAAAGACTATTCAGTTTAGGACCCAAATATATGCGGGTACAAAAATTATTCATTGTGTGTGATTGCAGGGCACATGTACAACAACAAAAGATTCAATTTGGTATCTGGACAGTGGATGCTCAAGACAGATGACAGGGGATACTGATTTTCTATCCCAATTGATTAAATATTCTGGTCCAAACATCACTTTTGGAGACAACTCAAAAGGTAGAACCGTGGGCAAGGGTAAGTTTATACATGGCAATATTGTTATTAATGATGTCCTACTCGTTGACAATCTGAAGTATAACTTGATTTGTATTGGTCAGTTATGTGATAATAAATTTTCAGTTCAGTTCAAAAAGCACGGCTGCACAGTTAAGAACTTAACTGATGACATCATCATAAATGGTAATCGTTGTGGTAATACTTACAAGGTAAGTTGGAATAATGAACCTAATGCACCAGTTTGTTTTGTAGCTTCAAATTCATCTAAGAACTGTTTGTGGCATAAAAGATTGAACCACTTAAATTTTAAATCCATCGCTCATCTGAGTAATAATGATCTTGTAACTGGTCTGCCTAAGATTGATTTATCAAAAGATAAAATTTGTTCAGCATATCAGTTTGATAAACAAGTAAGATCTTCTTTAAAAAACAAGGGTAGGAAATCTTCTTCCAGATTCTTAGAATTGTTGCACACGGATCTTTTTGGTCCTATACCAGTAATGAGTTTAGGGGGAACGAAATACTTCTTTGTAATTGTTGATGATTTTTCAAGATTTACTTGAGTTATTTTTTCCAAATTAAAAGACCAAACTGCTTCACAACTGATTAACCTTTTCAAAAGACTTTTAAATGAAAAATCAGTTGGAATTGACAGAATAAGGTCTGATCGAGAGATTGAATTTTTCAATCAAAATATTTCTCAATTTTTAGAAAATACTAGAATTAAGCATGAGTTCTCAACAACTAGAACACCTTAGCAAAACGGTGTAGCTGAAAGAAGGAATCGAACTCTTAAAGAAGTAGCTAAAATAATGCTTGCTGATTATGGTATATCTGAGAGATTTTGGGCAGAAACGGTAAACATTGCGTGTTATACTCAGAACAGATCAATGATTAATAAAAATCATTTGAAAACACAGTATGAGATCTGGCATGGACAAAAAAGTGTGGTGTCCTACTTCAGAATTGAAACATCTACTACTTAAAATACTACTAGAAAATTTTTTTTGCAAGCTAATTTTCGAAAATTATATTTTTATGCATGCATGCAATAACAACTGAAAATTTTACATTTTAAAATAAAAGTATTCAACTAACAGTAAAAACACTGCATAAAAAAAAGAGACAACTCACAAACCCAAAACTGACGTTTAAAATCATTCACAAACGAAACCTGCGAAAATACTGACAACCAACAATATATAAAAGGAAGAGTATGAAAGTGTCCAATATCACTCTTAAATCATAATGTAATGTGCGGAAAATATGGTCCTCGGGTTAGCGTACACACATCCAGCCCTACTTACTCAGTCTTCGGCACCTCTAGTCACCTCATCAATATGCTCACATGTATCATTCACACCTAGTGAGTTTAAAGACTAAACACACCATAAACGTTATAACAAGTACATATACATAACATGCAACGGTGAAAAATGTTAGAGTAGGTGCCCGTCGAGCCAAGTGTTGGCCGAGGGTTCATGTTTAAAAATCTTTATTTTAATAATATTTGAAATTATTATTTTGGCACTTCTTTATCTGTATACACATGCTAGTTGCATAGATAAAGCCCTTGAATATACAAATAGTAGAAAGAATATGAGATGCTCATATGATGAGTATCATGAAACTCATATTTGTAATACTGTATATTCTAAACGGTTCCTAGTCGATTCAGCCGCCACTAAGAAGGATCTAAGCCGCTCGAGTTCGAGACTAGTATCTGCGATGTGAGTACCATGTTTCATTGGTAGGGGACATTGTGATGTCCGAGCATGCAGATAGGTGCTCTTTTCACTGAACAACCCTCCATAAAGGACTTTCCAAGTGGTTCTCACTTATCGAGTGGAAAAGTCCTAGTTTATGGTTGTACAACATTAGTCCTTATGACCCGGGACAACATTGAGACTCTATGTGCTAGAATTACACTTTGACTTGTTTACCGACTCTCAAGGGGTCATCAGGTGGCAAGGTTGGGTGTTCTGTCGAAACATATAGGAGTCGATGCATTGTAGTCGGGGATTCACCGCTTACCTACGGGTATGGATATCCTATGTGNTGAACCATTGAGGGCCACACAAGTGCTAGCTTTCTAGATCCCGTTGAGAAGTTAAAATAGTTCAATGTGTTGAACGGCTTATAAATGAGTTTATAAGCGTAAAGAAAAATAGAAGTAAGACTTCTATGAGAGAAATGTAATTTTTAATTTATGAATGTGTTCCTAAATTAAAAGTAGGCCAAGTGAATAATGTATTTGAAAATTGTGATTTTCATAAGCATTATTATGGACTAAATTAAATTAATTCAAGTGTTGAATTAATTAAACACTAGTGGGCCTAGTAGAGTCCAAATAATTAAATTAATTGAAGTGTTCAATTGATTAAATAACATTGGGCCTTGTAGAGCCCAATTGGAAATAATTATTAAACTAGTGGGCTTGAGTAAAATCAAGTAAGGATTAATTGGGCTCAAATGTGTTTGAGACAATTTAAATTAAAAGTTCATGGGCCCTTTGTAAATGTTACAAGCCCTCTAGGTTTTGCATGCTTGGGAGATGAAGAGGTGTGGAATACTTTTGATTAAAATATTGCAAGACATGCAAAAAGTAGTCTCAACTTTTTCAAGCACCAAGACAACACTTCACTCTCCCATTACATCCTCTTGGCCAAAAAATTCACACCAATTCTCTCCAAAAATTCTTCTCTCATTTTGTTCTTCAAGTTGTTGAAAACAAAATACTTCTCAAAGAAAAATCCTTACATTTTCTAGTGCAAGTGTAAGGAGGTTCTAGCTTGCAAGTGGTGGGCTTGATTTTGAACAAGGAGTGTTCAAAGGGAGGCTTGAAGATTGTCTACCATACAAGAGCTAAAGTGTTTACACTTTAGTTGGAGCCATCATCAACCTCAAGAGGTTGATAGGTAAAATTTCTTAACACCCTATGTATGACAAAGGTGTTTGGTATATGTTACACACTAGTACAATGGTGTTCAAATTTTTCTCAAAAATTTCGGTTTTCATGTTTAGAAAACAATTTTGTGCTTCCGTTGCGATTTCGAACACCTAAAATCGATCCCTTTCAAGTGGTATCAGAGCTATGGGTACTATTTTGTGTAGCATATACATAATATTATATTGAGGTCGATTTCTAACCGCTTGAGATGAAATTTTTGCAACAAAATCAAGGCATTTTGGGGACAAGATTCGAGCAGCATGTTTCTGCCCGTTTTGGGCAGCTCGGGCTACCCGAGGGGCTGCCCATTTTGGGCAGCAAGGGCAGCCC
>NW_027359462.1:0-658 GCF_012295235.1 Primulina huaijiensis | reverse complement strand
AAGAAAGTTAATGGGAGTGCAGTGACATTCCTTATACTTTATGTTAATGACATCCTAATCATTGGGAATGATGTAAGATTGTTGCAATCAACTAAAGTATGGTTAGCAAGTAAATTCTCCGTGAAAGACATGGGTGAAGCATCATATGTATTGGGAATACAGATCTATAGAGATAAATCAAAAAGGATGCTAGGACTCACCCAAGCCACTTATATCGATACCATTCTGAAGCGATTCTCTGTGGAAGAGTCCAAGAGAGGATACTTACCAATGTGTCATGGTGTTACTCTATCTAAAGCAATGTGTCCTAAAACTGATGAAGAGATAGAGATGATGACACGCATTCCATATGCATCAGCTATTGGTAGTATCATGTATGGTATGATATCGACGCATCCTGATGTTGCTTACACTCTGAGTGTTACAAGCAGATATCAAGCGAACCCTGGTCCAATGCATTGGAAGGCCGTAAAAGATATTCTTAAGTACTTGAGAAGGACTAAGAATTTGTTCATGGTCTATGGGGGTGGAGAATTGAAATTGAAAGGCTACACTGATTCTAGCTTCTAATTTGACGTAGATGATTCGAAATCGACCTCTGGTTTTGTATTCGTGCTCAATGGTGCGGCTGTCTCTTGGAAAAGTTCCAAGCAAGACA
>NW_027359461.1:0-1958 GCF_012295235.1 Primulina huaijiensis | reverse complement strand
TGCATGTAGTTCACGTGGACTTTCAGATTTTCGGGACGTTACAGCTCAACTCTGTCCATACTGCTCTGCTTTGGCCGGACTTCTCTGCTCTAACTTTCCCGGACTTCTCTTCTCTGACTCTAATTTTAAGGACTGCTATGCTCTGTCTGGACTCACTAGGATGGCTAGGACTTGCACTAAAAGCACACACTACCCCTTCACACTGAGAAATCCCATGACCTATTTATGACCTCAGTTCGAGAATCCCAAGCCCTTTCATGTGTGGACGTGTCAACCCAAAGCCATGCACTTCGACACCTGTCCAGACACCTGTCACTCAGCCACATGCACAAAGACACATGTTCCGACTTGTGACACGTTACTGGACAACTCAGCTCACTATCCCGACCTCCATCTTTGCTCCCTAACTAACATACCAGCTCGGACATATTCCCTAGCACCAGCTCGGTTCGGACATATTCCCTAGCACCAGTTCGGTTCGGATATATTCCCTAACACCAGTTCGGTTTGAACACTTCTTGTAAGGTCCAAAATTAAGACGACGTAATCCAACTGAATGCGAAAAATGAGTAATTAATCGATTTAAATTTCTAAATTGATTTTGTGACATGTTTATGTGAAATTTTAGTAGTTTTCTACTTACATGCATTAAAATGTGATTTTTAAGGGTTATTCAAGTTGCGATCGAGGATCGGAGACCGAAGGCTGAAAAACGTAAAATGTTTTTGTTAAATAATTATTTTTATTTGTTTAAAATATGGTTGATGGTTTTCATATTTTTGAAAATAAGGGGTTTTGAGGTGATTTTATACGCCGTGACGTAAATTTTATCGGTGTTTGTTTTTCAACAAAAATAAGAACTTTTTGGCAATCCGGCTATTAAATTCACAAAATTATTTAAACAAAACTATTTTAATATTTTAATTAAATTCTAATTAAGCAATAATGGGCCTAAATTTAGGCTTAATAGGCCTAAGCCTTGATTAGTGAATTAATTAGTACAAAATATTTTAAACCCCACACCAAACCCTCAATACCCATCGGCCACTCACACAATCAAATTCAAAACACTTTTCAATACCCATGGCACACACACATCAATATTCAAGAGGAAGAGTCGAGTAATTCAAAGGAAAGATCAAGCCTAAGGTCTTGTCGTCGTTCTTCGTAATCGTCAACGAGTATTCGTGCGTTTAAAACTTAAAGGCACACATATTTCTTTCCTTCAAAACATCAACACACATATTACGTTTTAGGCATGAAAAATATGGAAAACAAGTGACACTTTTCATTATTTTCGTATTTGTACATAACATGAAATTTCAAGCATGGTTTTTGATTTCAAATTCATGGTATATTGTGTTTAAGAGGGCTGCCATAATTAGGACACAATCGAGTATTGTTTTACGTGAGTTTAGAGTCCTAGAACAAGCCACAAACGCTGCACAAAACTGAACACACAAGCTGGAACCAAATCTGGCATAGGGTGATCTTATGGTTCGGTTTTCATGAGATGATGGCTTAGCTTGCGTTTGGATGGGACCAGGACCAAGCTAAAACCATGGGTGAGTCAGGGGTAGGGTCCAAGACATGCTAGGACCCGATTTTATATGGTTGGGAGGAGTCCTAGCAAGCTAGGACTCCCACCCGAGAGCCAAGGATGTATGCGTAGGGTTTAGGGGCTTGCGCAAGGAAGAGGGCTTGGTCTTGGGACTTCATGAAAAGGCCCGTATTTCGTATTCATAATTTTGCGGAATTATTAAAAATTTTCTAAATAAATAAATAACTTGCCCAATTTATAAAATAAACATGTAAATAATATTAACTTTAAAATAACAGCGGAAGCAAATATTATTTTCAAACAACAATTTAAAAAAATCCATTGTATTAAAACTGAGTTTGAATAATAAAAAGTGCATAAATTAAAACATGAGGTCCTCGGGTTTACTACTGCTGCC
>NW_027359460.1:0-4626 GCF_012295235.1 Primulina huaijiensis | reverse complement strand
AAAAGAGGTAAATGTTCTGAGTTGTTTTCTTTGTGTTAGCTGTTTGCATTGCAATGAATTGAGGATATATTATTGGATATTCTCATTTATTCTCTTTACAATCGCTTAACCTCCTACATTTGGCGACACATCATATACTACACGTCAGCTTGATTTCTTATGGTATTTGGCTTTCTTCCTCAAGTTCGAATCAACAGTTAACCACAAGGGCTCAAGTATGCTTACAATGATGAGTGCAGAACAACATATTTTGTACTTTTTGGGTTTTCACTTTTGGAAAACATAATGTAAATTTTATGTGAATTATGATGTGGTTATGTTACTTTACAAAATATGGTGTGATACCTACATTTTGTTGTCGTTTGGGAAAAAACTATATATGCTCAGCAAATTAAAATATTATATTAAAATATATTAATAGTACTTTAAATATGAAATTAAAACTTTTAGCTCGTACATATATTGCACACAAACATGTACAATTTTATTACATGTAATCTTCACAATGGATTTTGTTTGTAATTTCTCTTATTGCATACATACTTATATGCTTAATTATCTAACGCGTAACATACTTGTTACGTTATAAATTTTTAATATCCATCTTTTGTTAACTACAAATGCAGTATGTGAACCAAACTCAATGTAAAACAATATTTACTATATATGTATTGGATGTAAACAATATCAATATAACTATATATTTCAGGAAAAAAAAACGTGCGAACTAATAGGAAGAGTTTACTACAGCCCAATATGGGACATCATCTTATGAAGAATGTAACATGGAAGCAAAATTATTGCTTCTACTAAACTATGCGACGGACATTGAGACAATCCTAAATATCAACGCACTCCATCAAATCAACCATGTACGTTAAATGAATAATAAAATATTTATCTTATGTTATCGAAAATACTTAGTCGTTGTACATGTGCGTAAACATATTATAAACTTTAGATTAATGCGAGCTCCAAACAATTTTTATTAATATACTTTAATTTCTTATATTAGACCATCATTGTTATTTTTTTTATTCAGCTGTCTTATTTTATAAATTAATATTATCTCTCATGTTTATATGTCATAAAAAAACCTTAAGTTACAAAATTCATAAATCTGTCAACTAAATTAAAAAAAAAAGTTAAACATATTGAAATCATGTCTACATTAACATTTTTTCAAATTTCTTTTTTTACCCTAAAATTTTTTGTGCTTCTATTGATTGTTCAATGGCTCATATTACAACTTATTTAAATTAAAGTTACCATATTCATGAATTCATTTGCGTCAAAAAACATCATTAAATGTAACAATCTTACAACCAATACCAAAATACGGATGCTCTATTTTCGAATTTATGATAACTTATTTACGGAGTAGACCCTTCATTATATTTAAGATAAAGAAATACATTATATTTAATTTGCAACATGTTATTAAACTTCTCCTATTTGAGCACCAGTTCAGCCTTTTTCTAATCATTTTTACTTTTATAAATTCTTTGTTTTTCATATTTTTCACTTTGTTAAACACAATGTCAATTTGTAATAATAATCGTTTGTATACGAATACAGAAGAACATAAAAAATAACTATGCTCACAAATATAAACACATACTTAATAACTCTAAAAAAATATATAAATATTCATATGTTATGCTATAAACCCAGTAGGACACCTCAAGAATTGAGGTGCCCGTGCCTAGTATACTTAAAGCGTGATAGTTCTCAAAATGGCCAGTTTCTTTCCGGTGTCAGGTCACAATCCAGATACGTGTCCCTCCACCAACAACAAAGACCAGGGCCAACACCACGTGGGGTTTGCTCTTCCCTCCACCACACAACTTGTATTTCATATATATACGTACTGTAATTTCTCCACCAAGATTTCAAAAATGGTATGCAGAAGTATTCTCAGAAACGTTTTCTTGACAGATTTCTGAATCATCTCTGCCTTTACCTTTCATGAGCAATTTTACACCAACCATTTCGGCCCACCAGAAAATATCGACGTTGAAACCAAATTGTGGCTGTAAAGCAGCAATATGTTCTAGGAACGAGGTCTCGGTATCTGCTAAAAGTTCTCAGTTTGCAAGAAATCGCACAAATTTTGGAAGCGCATCTTCTTCTGGCGACGATTATGAACAAGAACCACCTCAGAAAGCGGTGTTGAAGGCGATTTCAGGTGCATGTTTTGGCAAATTAACTTATTTCGGCAGCAAATAAATAAATATGGATTTTTTTTCTTGTTCGAGCGGCGGCTGGGTGTTGCTTTTCTTGAGCAGCTTGTGCGCTTGTTTCACCTGTGGTGAGAATGCTCAATTGCTTGAAAAACTGGGCTTGTGTGGAATTCAAGGGAAAATAGTTCGCTTAAAATCTTCGAGGCATTTTATTTGAGGGGTGCAATAGACTTTGCTGTGTTGTGCTTGCATTCTTTAATTTTACATAATAGAATTTGTATTTGGAAAGGGGTTTTTGAGTACATCTTTCAAAATTATCAGAAATTTCAAAGACAGATGGAAGGGTTAGACAAACGACGAATTTAGTGATTGGGGGTACAGTTACCGATGATTCGACTAATGAATGGCTTTCTCTTTATCAAAAGGTATGCTCCATGCTATGTTTCCTACTTGCCTACACCTTTTGTCAAGATTTTGTTTCGTCGATTTCATGGGCGGAAACATATTCTCTGGATAAAGAAGACATTATTTAACCATTAATTTTCAATTTGTCTCTCGAACAATTGCAAATTCTTCTTCTTGGGCCTGTTCGGCTTCTTGAAATATTTTCGACTGCCAACTATCTGTTTTCCTGCACAGGTAAATTCCTATCCGACAGTTCGAGGATTTACTGCCATCGCTACTAGGGGTGATGATTTTGTACATGCCATGGTTGTTGCTGTTGAATCGGTTATTCACTGGCCAATCCCAGAAGTAAGCATCTCTCATTTGTGATTTTTTATCTGGAGTGTTAGGATGAGTCATCTACTGAAGCAGAGTGCTAAAGGGGATGCCCCGTTTACTTCCATCCAAATGTGTTATTCTATCCCGAAACAGCGAATCGAGTGTTGGTGATGAACTGCAGAAAAAGATAATCTTTTAGAAATTAATGTGCATAGTAGGTAGATGCGGGAGGATGTAAGGTATCATGTGACTCTGTTCCCACTGCTACCACATTCTTGGCACCATTTTATCTGTTCTTGGAACCTTTACNTATGTATAAACGGCCGAGCTCCATTATTTTCTTCGGCATTTCTCTGTCAGACTTTATGACTCCGACTCTTTTGTAGCACAACCTTATGTAGCACCTTCTGTTAACTGCAACAAGTACATTGCTTTGCAGTAAATCCATGGATTGAAGTGATGTATTGGGTTGAGACAAAAGTCGAAATTTAGAGAAATTAGTACAATATCTTAAAAACAAAAGGTTTGTTGCCCAACGTTTTCATTGAGCTTAGTATAAATTGTGTAGAATTTACCGTATATACCCCACGTTATCGATGGACTTAATTAACATTAGTAGATAAAACAAACATTTATTTCTCAAAATATAAATCAGGCATTGGTCCTTTTGTGTATAAACTAACATACTTTTGGTGTTGAAACCATATAAACTAATATAATATTAGGCACGTGCGATGCTTGTAATTTCCAAGTGTAAAAACCATAGTCTAAAAGAGGGTAGGGGCCAATGCCATCGCAATTGATTCATGGGTACTTGCAATGGAATAGTTCAAACTGAAGGCTGCTTCCTCCTCCTTTTCCATAACATAATCATATTATTTTTTGATGTGACAATTCTTACTGTAGATTTTTTTGGGTACAACAATTGTCATTTTCATTAAAAGTATAGCTGTAAATTTTATCAATATACTATACGATCATGGGAAGCCTGTCTCACTCCAATAAGGTTTTTAAAATTATGTATTTTTTGTCTCCACTTTGACATCACATTTAAATGAGAATGTTATTTCCAAACTTCTCACTCTTATATTTCTACCAAAAGTTTCTTATATTTAATTTAACAAGTAATATAAAAATCGGCATAGGCTACCGCTTAGACGCCGGTCGACCGCTTCAAAAAAGTGTTAATTGGCCATCTAGGCATCTACACGGACTTAGGCGGCTGAAAATAAAAAAATATTTTCATTTGAAAAGTTTGTTGGGTTTTTAGATTTAAAGCTCATTTAAAATTTAAAATAAGTTTTTCGGCTGGTTTAAATCAAAGTCCAACGAAAAAGTATTATTATTGTTGTATAAATTTATATTAATTAAAAAATAACAATAATTTCATAATAATTAAAATAGCATCAATAACCATTATTTTATTTTTAGTAAATAATAATAACAATAACAATAACAATAACATTTTTTTGTAGCTATTATTTTCAATTTAGTTAAAAATAATGATTTGATTATTAAAAATGATTTCATTTCATTTCATTCTCACGTCTCCATTTTATTGAGAAAAAAAATTGGGTGAATTTTAGTCAAATTTAGTGCACGTTGACGAACTAGGGGTCAGCTAAAACAAAGGTCTGATCATTTAAAAAAAAATAAAAAATCGCTCAGAAAGTATGTATGATTTCCATTATGCAAACAAGGCAAACGAACTAAGAAAGTT
>NW_027359459.1:0-288 GCF_012295235.1 Primulina huaijiensis | reverse complement strand
GATCAATGTGCGTTTGGATGGCATTGGTTGGCCTTGGCTCTTCTTGTAATTTGCCCTTACCTTTAGAATCAGTCAGGGCATGATGAATGCTCAACCTTGAAGTAGTCGCATCAATTTGTTCTCTGATTACTAGCCTCTTTCGTCTGGCAGGAGGTAGAGGGGTGAAGCCAGTGATAGTGATCAATGGAGCCTTAACTCTAGCAAGTTTCTTCTTATCACTTGATTTGGTGACCTTTTTCTTCTGTAGAACAGCAGACAAAGGTAACTGATCCTCAGTTGAGTATTCAG
>NW_027359458.1:0-543 GCF_012295235.1 Primulina huaijiensis | reverse complement strand
TTGAAGAAATCCCTTGATCTGAAAACTCGAATTTTATTATATTTTTATTTACTGTGATTTTTCAGTCAAGAATCTGAGAAAAATTTCAATACAAAAAACGTAGAACTTTTTGATACCTTCGATTTGATATAAGATTCAAAATTTTTGATGAAAATTGAGTGAGTTATGGTGTTTTTTGTGGGACTGCTCAAGCTGCGATTTTTACGTAAATTGTGTTCTTGAAGTTATTTGTTGCAGGCTTCGTTGGGAATCGACGGGTAATCGCTGCTACGTTTAGGTAAGTCAAGAATGATATTGGGATTATTATGTGGTGTCTGATGTTGTGTCGTTAGGCTCCAAGTTGAATCAAGAGTCGTAGGAAGAAAAATGGTGTCGAATTTTGGGTTGTGTCGTTGGTTGTTGCTTGTCGCTCTTGTGAACAATTTTAATGATTTACTTGGGTTTGGTACAATGTTGTAGCGTCCTAGAATGGGTCTTGAGGTGTCGATTCATAGCCACTTGGGTTGGTTGAGGAGAATGAATTATCATGTCAAGTTTTTCAAG
>NW_027359457.1:0-256 GCF_012295235.1 Primulina huaijiensis | reverse complement strand
CAAAAAATTAATATTTTCATGAGATGACCCAAATAGAATATTTTTTCTCACAAAATTGATCTATAAGACCGTCCTATATGAGTTTTGTGCGTGATGTAATGCCCGAATTCTTTAAAAAAAATTACTGTTCATCCGGTTACTATTCACACGCTGCGGCGCTAGAATAGTGGCGCCTAGGCGCTAGAGCTACGAAAATTCTGGCGCTGCGGCACTAGAAAGTGGCGCTGAGGCGCTACAGACGCGAAAAATCAATATC
>NW_027359456.1:0-501 GCF_012295235.1 Primulina huaijiensis | reverse complement strand
GCGCTCGCCCCTCGCTTGCTCGCCCACGCCGTGCCGCGCTCGCCCACGCCGCGTGCTCGCCCACGCCGTGCCACGCTCGCTCGTGCCGTGCCGCGCTCGCCCCACGCCGTGCCGCGCCCGAGCGCTCCCCCACGCCGCGTGCTCGCCCACGCCGTACCACGCTCGCCCGTGCCGTGCCGTGCCGCGCTCGCCCCACGCCGTGCCACGCTCGCCCCTCGCCGTGAGTTTAGCTCGCGCCCGAGTGCTGGCATCGCCCATCCTCGTCCAGTACGTTGAGAATTTTGATATATTCCCTTGCGAAGGGTTGTGTATTTTCTGAATAGCTTTTGGGGGCGTTGCCCCCAAACCCACACGACCGGTCACCGCGACCTGACCGGGCAGGTCGATCCCCGTAATTGTCGCAGCGGCAAACATTGTTCGTTAACAACAAACGAAATAAAATTTTCTAACACAGTGTGCCTTCGTCGCCCCCATCTTCCAAGTCCTCTACTAAGCTTTTGA
>NW_027359455.1:0-487 GCF_012295235.1 Primulina huaijiensis | reverse complement strand
CATGCAATTCATATAACAATATACGAAAGCATAAACAGGTATAAACACGAATCGTAATCTACGAGACATGACTCAATACAATTCTGCCAATCAACTCTTGAATTAAACTCTTGACTCGACTCATCTAATCTAGGGATCCCAGTTGAATAAGAACGCAACAACTCACCTACTCTCCACAGCTAGATAATGGTACTTTCTTATTCCCAGACTTTGGTACTCTATATCGAATATCTGCAATAGAAGCCGATCAGCTGCTAAGCACATCGATGTAAACCAAGGTCCAGTGACCTGGCACCTCTGCCAGCTTGGCACCTCTGCCAAGGACTCTCTGTCTCAAAATCAATCATTTAATCCATTCTTTCTATAAATCAATAGAACAATCATATAAATGCAATGAATTCAAATATCTGAAAACAATAGAAAATAAGTATGTGGTTTTAGTGAAACTCAGGTCATATCTGCCTCGAGTTATCAATCTCAATCGAAC
>NW_027359454.1:0-524 GCF_012295235.1 Primulina huaijiensis | reverse complement strand
GCATCTGAAGAAAATATTATAAGTATTTATTATTATATTTACAAGGATACTCTAGGTCTATTTTTTATACGAGTAAGATATTTCTGTTCACTTGAACATGGCAAATGATTTAATGATGCAAGATAAAAATTTCACTAAAGGATTCAAGTTTGCTCATGTTTGGCCTATAATGAAAGATTTGGAGAAATTTTCGGTCAACGACAGTGTGCTGATGCCAGTATCCAAACAACATGTCACAAATTTGATTCATCACAGTCGGATACTCAAAAACCAGAATCTCCAATATCAGGTTCCCCTGCAGTAAATTCATTTTCAAGTAATTAAAGCAGTGGTGAGAATACAGGTGGAACTCCATCTCAACGACCTCTTGGAGTGAAAAAATCTAAATTAAAGAAAAAAAGAGAAGAAAATGTTTCGAAATTAATTTCTACGATGAAGGAAGGACATCGCGAGCTTATCGATGTATTGCAAAAAAGATATACCGATATGCAACAAAATTATGATATTAAGCTGTTAGCATTGCA
>NW_027359453.1:0-256 GCF_012295235.1 Primulina huaijiensis | reverse complement strand
AGTTTATTATTGAATGTTAGAAATGTTTAATGTAGGCGTGTCGGGAAAAATCGTTACATTATTACCGAAACTTGACATAAATTATTCGTAAAAAAATTAATTTTAGAATATTTGTTACACAAAAATATATAGTAACATTTCTTTCAACATTATTTGTTAGTGCGGAAGGATGTGCACAACGGGAGACTTTCTATTCAGTACCCATTTATTCCAAACTTTCTTTCCACTCCCTATCTATTCTCAATTACCCAAAATA
>NW_027359452.1:0-493 GCF_012295235.1 Primulina huaijiensis | reverse complement strand
CGGCTGTTGTCGTGTTTGTATGTGTGCATGGAAACAGGTGGGACAAGATCGGGGTCAGGAAGAAGATGAAAGAGATCGTGATTAGAGTGGAGATTTCGAAATTTTAATGTAAATAGGGTTTGGAACACTTGACATTTAATTGTTACACCTTAGTTTGAGTTTGATGTTTATTGTACAAGATTTGTACTATTATACTGATATGTATATTAGATGAATTCCCTTACATTCCGCACTTTAAAAAAAAATTGTAGACCCAGATTAATTACATTGATCCAATTATCCCAATGACGATTAAGAAGATGATTAGCGTCCGGGTCCCCACAGCAGGTGGTATCAGAGCAGTAGGTTCCTGAGATTGAACTAGATCAGAGCAGTAGGTCTAGAACTGCAGGTTCCTGGAGACGGAGATAGAAGCTAATGAGCGGGGTAGATTGAGTTTTCTTTCCTTCTTTTGATTGCTAGCATGATTACTGCTTTTATTATTACATGTTTA
>NW_027359451.1:0-215 GCF_012295235.1 Primulina huaijiensis | reverse complement strand
AAGACAAGAAAATTGGGAGACAGGCGAATTGGCACAAGTTGCTTCGGGATTGAAGATGTCTCCAGAACTTACACACAAACTAGTGTTGATTCAGAAGAAAAACCACCCTTCAATTCAGCAAAGAGGGATTCAGGTAGACGCGCTCAACTTGGATATAAACTTAGCTGGTGACTGGGGGGATGACATGAAACGTGCTAGAATCAACCGGGAGAGAT
>NW_027359450.1:0-460 GCF_012295235.1 Primulina huaijiensis | reverse complement strand
GTGGTACACTTCAT
Organism: Primulina huaijiensis; assembly: GCF_012295235.1. NCBI lineage: Eukaryota > Viridiplantae > Streptophyta > Magnoliopsida > Lamiales > Gesneriaceae > Primulina > Primulina huaijiensis. The sequence continues at coordinate 446 of NW_027359450.1, read as the reverse complement.
GTGGAAATGTGGTACTAAAAAAATACCCAGGAACTGAACACAAAAAAAATCGACGGCTGAAAACTAAAGCCAATTTCCCGTATTGGGGATCCTAGACAAATCTTTCGTGGGTCCTTTAATAATGTCCCTTTTTTTTTTTTTTTGGACCATGGCTGTGAAATTGATATAACAAAATAAATTCATATCATAATATCATCTCCACAATTTGAGACATATACAATGAATATTATTATTGAACAAAAATTTGTGTGAGACGATCTCATGGATCATATTTTGTGAGATAAATCTCTTATTTGGGTCATCCATGAAAAAATATTACTTTTTATGCTAAGAGTATTATTTTTTATCGTGAATATCGGTAGAGTTGACCTGTTTACAGATAAAGATTCGTGAGACCGAGGCACAAGAGACTTACTCTTATTATTGTTCAAAGTCCAAAATATTGA
>NW_027359449.1:0-14565 GCF_012295235.1 Primulina huaijiensis | reverse complement strand
AGTTGTGCATAAAATGTTAGCAATCGATCCAATGAAGTTTACTATGAAGTTGTCAACAAAATGCTCATTTATGGAGAGATCGTCTTGATATGAAATTCAAGTTAATCTTGTTGATGATGACACTTTAGAGATTATAATGCAATATCTCAATATCCATATGTTGCATTTATAAGTGAAAACAAATCCGATTGATCATCATGTTGGTTTTGGTGAACATAAATCAACGTTCCACATATGTTCGATTCAGGGTTCAATAACCAACCCAATACTTCTACATCTAAGGCTTTTCATGAGCCAGAAGCATATGTTGCACACGTCATGAAAAGAATGGAGCAATATATATTGTGAGCATGGAAGTGGATCGTGAGATCAATATATGACCAGTGGATTTGAACCAAATCCAGGAAGGCATAATTTTATTGCAAACAATGTTGGCTTAGATATGGGAGCTCGTAGGCCGGATATGACCACTAATGATGATGTTTGTAAGAGTGATACTAAATTGGAGATGTCACATAGTGATTCAGAAGAAAAAAAAAAGAAGAAGAAGTAAATGTGGACGTAAATGTGAATACGCATGCTAATCCTAATGAGGGGACATTATCTCGCAATCACCTCGTGAAACATTGCAGAGACAAGTCGTACAAATTCTTTCCAGCATTTGTGAAATTCCATCATTTCTCAATAAATTTTTCAGGGAAGAGCTTCTTGATTTTGTTGGTGTACCTTCTGTAATGCGAACAAGCTACTATAATCTGGAGTGAGGAGAATTATGCGTAAATATGCTTTTTAAGGATAAGAAAGATCTGATTGCATCTGTGAAGGATTATTCTGTTATAGTTGCAAGGCGTGAGTATTGTGTCGTGGATAGCACACGTATTTTGTGGAAATTAAGGTGCAAAAATGATTCTTCTACGGTCATATGTCGATGGGGTCTTCGAGCTTCTTTCAAGTCGAAAACAGGTTATTGGAAAGTAACAAAATATGACGGGCCTCACATATGTATATCTACCAATGTCGGTATAAATCATCACAACCTGAACAACGATATAGTGGCATAAACGCTATTGGGAGTTGTACGATGTGATCTTTCATACGAGATTAATTATATCATGGAAAATGTGAAAGATAAATATAGATATCAAATCTCGTATACGAAAGCATGGCGAAGTTTGAAATGCGCAATGAAAATTGCTTATGGTACATGAGAGAGCTGGTGCAACTACTTCCAAAATATATGTGTGCCATGTCCAAATATAATAAGAGACAATTGTGGAATGGAAGCATCTCAGATCAAATACCGAATTAATGAAGACATTGAACTATGTTCTCTGGGCATTCAAGCCGGTCATAGATATGTTTCAGCATTGTAAAAAAAAATTTAGTGTTGATGGTACACATTTATAAACAAAATACAAGAATAAGATGTTGATCGTTATCACTCTGGATACGAACAATCAGGTTTTACCGTTAGAATTAGCCATTATGGTTTATGAATGAAGAAACATCTGATTCCTGGAAATGGTTATTAGAGAATCTTGGTCGACATATTGTTTGTGGTGCAAATTGTGTGTGCCTAATTTCTGACAGACATAAGGGAATTGTGCGAGCATCCGAGGATCTACCTTATTTTCGACTTCCTCATGGTGTGCATTGTTTTTGTTTGAGACATGTATGCTCAAATTTTAATTAAAAATTCAAATATATGCATTTGAAATATTTATGCTGGGAGGTAGACACACAACATCAAATTTGTAAGTTTGAAGCAACAATGGAGGCAATCAAGAACATGAACATTTTGGCGCATAGGTATTTGGCTGGAATTTTGCCAGAGAAATAGAGTATGGCCCATGACGGTGGTTGGCGTCGTGGGGTGATGATAACCGATATGTCAGAGTGTTTTAACAGTGTGTTAAAGGGAGTTCGTAGACTTCCTATATCTGCAATAATACACTTAACCCTTTTGAGTTGCGTACAATACTTCATTGAATGTGTGACAAGAGGTAGTCGTATGATTCAGAAAAATCAGCTATGGTCAGATTATGCATCTCAAAAAGTACGCGAAATAGGCAAAAAAATCTAGTGAACATCGTGTTACCAAATATGATGTACCGGAGCATACTGCTTCAATCGCTACTGGAGGAAGGCCAAGTCGTGGCACATATGCAAGTACTGAAATTATCAACCAGCGATTGTTCATATGGTAAATGGTCGATTTTTGGTGTCTCATGTTTCTATGTTATTTGCACCGCTAAATGGTACTCGTTAGATTTCAAAACACTTGTGCAATAGTGGTACATCAAGTCTGAGTAACTGGCAATGCATGAAGGAATATTTCAACCTCTTGCAGATGAACGATACAGGGATCCACACACATCTCACGTCGTCATCGTTCAACAAGAGTAATAATCAAAAGATTGTCACACACTCGAAAACCGCATTGTAAAACCCCATAAAATCTAATATGATTTAAGTAAGCAAGGACACGATTGTGTAAATAATTTCTAACATATAACATCCAAACTAGATTGTCTGATCATTTAACTATTACAATAGCGACGTATGAGTTGCTTGTAAGTAGATAACACTGAAATCTTCTGGACCTCGATTTTCTGTCATTCTTAAATAAGTTGTCGAAACAATAAGATAATACAAAATATTATAATAAGAAATAAAAAACACATATAAAATTTAATTGAAAAAGTTAATTAAAAACACATATAAATTAAAAATATATATTTAATATATGTACAAAATAAAAAATCAATCTTCACTTTTCATATAAACAAATACTTGTTTTGTATAGACAAATATTTGTTTATCTTCTTTATTTGATTATTTCTCTTACTTCCTATATTTATAATAAGAAAAGTTATGGAGCTTGGGCTGTTTGCTTCGTTGGTAAAACTCACTTTTCCTTTTGTAATAGGCCCCATGATCGGGACCTCCTCTCCCTGGAAATAAAAAAAAAAATTAAGAAAAGTTATGTCCCGAAATGCTGTAAACGGACACTGAAAAAGCAGTAGTAGTTATGCACACCTGGCAAATGCAGGGTCCACCACATTTGGTGGCGTTTCGCAGTACACATTATTTTTAAAATATTTTAAAAAAAATTAATTAAAAAAAAACTTACAACTAACTATGTTCAAAAAAAAAAAATTTAAAGAAGACGAGTGTCGGAGCTAAGGAGGCGGGTGGTTGTAACCGCCCCTCAAATTTTTATTGTAGGTAGTTAGCCGTGGGGTGGTGATGGTAAGCTACCCGCCCCTCAAATTTGTGTAATTGTTTTTTTTTTAAATTTTATATAAACTAAATTTAAAAAGTAACTTTAAAAAATCCCTACATAAATTTTTGTATCAGATTAAAAAAATTAAATTTTATAATAAAAAATCGATTATTTTATGTATTATTATTCAATATACTCAAACTTTAATAAACATATATATTTAAATATAAGGAGCATCTTATTTTATACAAGTTTTTTTAATAAAGATCTATTGTTGATGTAAATGGATTAAAACTATATTAACAACCCTTTTTTTATTGTTATTTGTAAAATCATGTCAATATGGGAAAATTATTCTAAGATTTTATAAATTTGGTTTTTAAAATGAAAAGTGATGAAGTAAATAAAATTTTTAGGGTTGTTCTTTTGTGCAATAATATCATGTATCTATATCTTGTGATAGGTTTTTTTGGTCTATACCTTCGGTAACAATTAAGTAAGCTTCTTTCGCTATATACCCAATTTTGGGTATATCGAGTTTATCGTACTAAAAAATATCAGATTTACGATTTTTTATTACGGTATGATATCGACACCAAAATATTCAGCACAGTAACGATATGAAATTTGAGTTTTCGGTATATACAGAAATAATATATAATATTTTTTTAAAAATATAGTATATTTTCGATATAAAACAATAGTACCGAAATATCGGTATATCGTAGTATTTCAGTATAATCGTTAACGGTATAAATATTTTTAATATCATAATTTTTGATACGGTATATGATATGTATTTTCGTTACGGTATGATATGATATGGTACGATATAGTATACCACCCCAACCCTTCCATTTATGATGGAAGAGAACACGAACATTAAACCCTCGATTTTGGTAAGGCGCGTAATAACAATACTTTTGAAATTAAAAATAATAATTTTTACTCAAATCAGAATATATTATATAAAATATTTTTGACATACAAATAATGATTTTAACTCAAATCAGCATATATTATAATTTTTCGTCATAACATAATTAACAAAAATTGATATTTTTCATGGGTCAGATCGGATCGGAGATCTGTCTAAAAATTATTTTTTTAAGAGCTATTGTATTCTTTAAAATTGTTTATATTAATTATGTTTTAATTAAAAATAAAAGGCTAAATATTCTATAATCTGTATAGCGACATAATAAAATCAACTCAACTCCAGAATTATTTTATATTTAAATATACTTAAAACTTGAACATCATATTTTATGGACAAAAATGTACTATATTTGTTATTTTAAATTCTTTATTAAAGATTAAAGAAATAATTTCACCGTAAAATCTTAGCATTTTAAAAAATTCCTATCCGAATTCATCTTTGCAAAAGATTCGTAGTAATTATATGAGTGACGATGAAAATATATTTTTATCACAAGAAATAACGTCATAAAAATAGTGTTGTTTTTTGGATTTTCTTATGGCTGAAATATTGAAAATTTGACGTTCTCTAGTTTCTTCTATTTTTACAATTATTCATTTAAATAAATAATTTCTAATGTTTTTTTAAAAAAATTCATCGCACTAATTTAAGTTTTTTCTAGAATATATATTTTGAAAGAAAAAAAAATCGCCCACCCCCCCCCGCCCTCCTCCAAAATAAGACTAGCTCCGTCCCTGGGAGTGTGGACCCCCCTCTTCCAAAATAAGACTAGCTCCGTCCCTGGGAGTGTGGACCTTAATTTGATAGAATGAAAACTGCAGTTTCCAAAAGTTATTCGTAAAAATTTCCATGAGACTTGTATACATATTCAAGATATTTTTCAAATTCATGGTGATTATTTATGTAAGGTCTATGGACCTACTCTTTTTGGGTCATGCAATCATAGCCTTCATAATAATCTATACAACCCTACTCTCAGAACTTCTCACACCTGACTGTGGAGTACGTGTCTCCTCAGGTTTCGAACCCAAGACCTTGTCCAGGTCATAAGTACTTGGTCCTCAATTGATACCAGGTTTCTTTGATCCGTCTCAATTAGTAACAGGTTTCTTTGGTCCGTCTCAATTGGTACCAGATTTCTTTGGACCAAGTAAAGGTCTTGAGTTCGAAACCTAAGGAGACACGTATTCCAAAGCCAGGTCATGATCCAAAAAGGACTGGCCCGTGAACCTTAGATTTACTTGATTAATTACAATACATGTGTCCTTTCCCATTTCAACAATTGTTGTTGGCTTGTCGTAATTGTAACATGCTTATTTGATGATAAAAGATAATTCCACTAAAATCTAGACATATATTCTTTGCTAAAATATTAGATTTTTTAATAAAAATTTACATAAAATTTCATTTTTTTTAATTGTTTTTCTAAAAGAGGATGAATGAAGTCATAAAATTTTAAACATGGGGTTCCATCAATATCGGAACAGCAAAAAATGAGAAAATAATATTGATAAAAATGACAAGAATTTGCAGCCCATGTTATGAAAAGGACCAGTCCGATGTCATGTTAAACTTTCTTCCTCCAAATGCGTTTGTCCCAACTTTTATCATGTGTGGTCTAAATCTGTGCTTAATTAATTAAATAATGCCAGTGTTTATTGCTTTTTAATTATATTTTAGCACACATTTTTAACTTTCTTAAGCAAATTTTTTTTTTTCCTGGTATGCCAAAATATCCATGATGTAATATCATATGATATTTTTTTTAAAAAAATTTACACTTCAACTTCTCATATAGAACTATATCTTTTTCTTGGTCTCATGAATTTTTTCCAGGGTGATAGGGAACAAAAGCTATATTATAAAAAAAAAAATTCATGTATGTATATTGCAACAACAAATAATAAATGATTTTTTCTTTCTTTTTGAAAAGGAATAAAATCCACAGGTGTTGGAGAGCAATAATTATTTTGGCTAGCTAGAAGAATCGTAATATGATTTATGTGGTGTCATGCGATTACAAAGATTGGAGTTATATATTTATCACTAGACATAACTTTTGGTGAGACGACAAACGTTTGATCCTACATCTGGTAACACTTGAAATAATTTCGATTTATTTATCCAAAACTATTGTACGGAATTTTAATGACTTTTATAAATCGACTTTGGAAAAAAAATATTTTAATAAAATTCGCCTTCATTTTATCATATTATTTTTCACATTCATTCGATCTAATAGTAATACTATTTATCTCCATGCTTCCAATAATTAATTTCGCATCGTGAAGCAAATAGTTGAAAGCTAGAAGATGAATACTAGTAATGAAGGAAGGGCCAAATTAGGGCAAATGATTACGGCTCATGTGCCAAATATAAATGGTTTTGTTCATATTACTAACATGAATAGATAGTGTTTTTATCTACTCAACACATGATGCATGTACTGAGTGAACAAATCATGATAACTCATTCAGTAATGATGTATGGATGAATGACCATGATTCATCACTCAACATGTATATCATGTAATGAGTAAATGAAAACACTATTAGTATAAGTTAGCATCCACCAATATCTGAGGACAAAATCATTAACTATATGACATGCCTCGCCGTGTTCTTGCTTAAATTGTGTTGCTTTATTCATTTTTCTTCCCTTTAAGACGAGATTTGGTGACCTACTGGTCACTTTTGGCAGGTTTATGACATTCTTCTGCATGCAGATTAGGTAATTATAATTTCATGCATTTGAAATTGCAGGTTGTCCTTTGTCTTTTGACTTATGTGAACATACATATACATGAATTATTATGGTAGTGATGACAGATGACTATATGATTATCCGCGATTAAAAAAAAAAAAAGAAGTAAAAAAGGCTTATAAGTTCTAACAAAATGTGCATCAAGCAACTTGAATTTGGGTAGAGCTAGTGTCTAATGTAGGAAAATCTCTAAATTTGAATATATTTACTGTATTATAAAGTCATGTTATAGAAATTATTTTGGTCCGACTTGATTATACCATTGTTGAATTCCATGTACAACTATGAAAATAATTATTGATAACTAATAATTTATGAAAAATAAATGTCGAAAAGATATCTTCCTTCAAATTTTAATCCACTAACGGTTGTAACTTCCCACTAATATCAAAATTTCTCGACTTTTCATTCCATATAATTTATGTTTCTTATATTCGTGTTCTTTTTTTTTTTTTCTAGAATAATAAATCGTGTGAAAACCGTTTGAATGAACCAGTGCAGGTTTTCGAATTCAACAAGTGCGCACATTCATAAAAGATGTCATTCTATTCAAGAAACCGCACGTTTTCCTAAAAGTTATTTGTGCATTATAAATATAGTGACTGTAAAATTTCCTCAAAGACAATGAAATCACACTTTGAGCAAATCGGAAGATGAAATTTTATATAACAATAGTTAGTGATAACGACACAACTTCAATTTTTTATATTATTCAACAATCTAAATGTCATATTTCCTATTTCGATTGTTGTCTCAATAGAGAGAATTATTGTTTCTCAGTCTCTTGTCATTATTTGGTTGTGATCACGTAATTGTGAAGTTGTTCTTCATTACGTAATTGGTCGTGATTATGTATTGACTTTGTAGGACCGAGCGTTTGCCGCTTTACCAAAAACTATAGCTGGTGGTAATGGTGCAACTCAAATCTTTTAAACCGCACAGCAGCTCAAACACCACGGTTCGATCGTTTTACCAAGTAAAGACAATTATTGCACCCAACAGACTTTTTAAAAAAATTATATATCATTAACTTTTGTCCCCTCGACTATTTTACTGACTTCTATCTGCCCTGATTATGATTCATTCTGTGTTTGCTCCCCAAAACAAGATGGTTTTGCTTTTACAAGATTTAATCGACTGTAATTAGGATTATTCCAACGGCATAAATTGAATATTAAACGTAATTTTCGGTCCAGTAGTCTATCCTTTTTAGCTTATGTTTGGAACTTCAAAGAAGTTCAAGGTGATTAAAAAATATTTTTTATTTTTTAAAGAAACGTAGCAGCAGCTTCTAATCAATTACAAAAAAATTTTTTTCCTTCGAAGTTCAAGGTGATTAAAAAAATATTTTTTTTTATTTTTGAAAGAAACGTAGCAGCTTCTAATCAATTACAAAAAATATATATTTAATTTTTGAAAGAAACGTTTCAGCTTCTAATCAATTATAAATACGTCACACGTGTATTAAAAAAAGAATAATGATATAGGTACAATCAAAATATCGTACAACGATAACATCGTGATATTTTGCTATTATATCGTTAGATTTTGTTATTATTTTGTGAGATTTTGTATTGAATTTATCGTGAGATTTTTATAAATGAAATTTTTGTATTGAATTTTTTATGTTGTAAGAATTGTTGTATGAATTTGGTTGTACATATAGCATTACTCTTTAAAAAAAAAATAAATGTTGTCTATATCCAACGATGATCTTTAATTGATTGTTGACAGGCCTTTACCCCAGAAAATATCTGTATACTTCTTGTTTGATATTATACCAAAATTCATCGAATTATGCCGATAACTTGTAGCATATCTGACGTCGGAGTTTGACATGAAATATCAGATTCAAATTGTTTGATCATAGACAGACGTTAGCAACGACTCAACAAAAAAAAAAGTCACATTGAAGAAGCAACGGAGCCGGACAGAAATCCAGGTTAATAGTTGCCCAGACAACTGATGAAATCGAGTTCAATAAAATCTGATTTAAACAAATTTATCACCCAAAAAAATTTATATTATACGTATTAAAAACACAAAACAAACTAAAATAAACTTTATTAAAAAAATTAATACTAAAATATTCAGATAAATTTTTTTTAAAAATAAACTGTTTGTGTCACACTCCGAGCCTGCGTGATTGTACAATGGGCTCCTATAGTAACTACTTCGTATTCGTCTTCGTTTTACGAAAATGATTAAACCAAGTTGATATAAAAGTTCATTATAAGCCACATTATAAAATCATTTTAAATCTTTAATTTTTAAGTTGTGGGACAACGGTATCACAATCACCACTCCTTCAGAACGCGATGTCCTCGTCGCGGCCTGACCTCTCGATTCACAAGCGCTGAGAATCTAGAGGTGACTCCGATAGGTTCAAGAAGTGGCTCCCGTCATGTAGCACTTTGCTCCGCAGGTTCAAGAGGTGGCTCACATGCACGTAGCACTTTGCCTCGCATAGCACTTATTTCCCCGTGTTCCATGCCCGTGACCGGCTCTGGTATCATTCTGTCACGCCCCGGGCCCGTGCCTGTGTGACTGTACAATGGGCCTCTATAGCAACTACTTCGGATTTGTCATCGCTTTAAGAAAATGATTAACTCAAGTTGCTATAGAAGTCTATTGTAAGCCATTATAAACTCATTTTAAATATTTAATTTTTAATATGTGAGACAAAAGTATCATAGTTTGAATATATATTTTAGGTTCATTAAACTTACTCTTAATTTTAGTTTCCTTTTTCACTGAAATTTAATTAATTTACATCACTCTTATAGGCTATATTTAAGTTTGTGAATAGTGTATGTTAGACCATCAAATTACCTCTACACTAATTATGTAATTATTATTTTCTTTATTTCTAATAATACAAATAATTTTTTTTATTATTATTAATCCATTCAAATAAAAAAATATTCAAATCAATTTTCGGATTTTCTGTACCAATTATTATAGTGGTATTAATTAAACTATCATTTGTATTGCTATTACTGTTGTTTTCCATTTCAAAATCTCCCTGATTGGCATTATTTAATTTAATTCACAGACTAACTTTTCTTTCCAAATCCTACACGTTAATCTACATGATTAAAGGTCCTTTCGAGGACTTACTTTATTCGGTTGATTTAATTTAAGTTGCATCTTGACAAAGACTTGTTCAATTGCAATGTTTCACTCATTTGTAATTAAATTATTTTGTAGATTTCTTTAAATAAAAATTGTTTGCTTTTGTTGATCTCTATGCTAATTTTGTATTATTATTCTTTATCACGATTTTTTTAATAGGTCTTTTGTGAAACGATCTCATATATCTTTATCTGTGAGACGAGTTACAATAATAAATAACACTTTTGACATAAAAAAATAATATTTTTCATGGATGACTCAAATATGAGATATGTCTCATAAAATTGACTCGTGAAACCATCTCAAAAAAGGTTTTTGTGCACAATTTTTGTCTATATTAATTTAATCTCTTTTTATCAATTATAAACGTTCAACCATTAGATATAACATTTATTTTATAATGATGAAATATCATCATTATTCAATATTTTGTCATTAAATTAGATTCAGTATTCTAAAAATAAAATTATGGTATATATGCAACACATTATAATCATGTATATTGTATCAGTGTGGCTATATATATTTTATAAAAAGATTTTGTTACATACCTGAACATAGGAAAGAGCATGCACGTGCTTCTGAGAAAATTTCAGTTGCACCTAAAACCATACAAAACCATACACATTCAGATATTCCATAAAAAAATAATATTGCACATGGATTCAATTTTTGTAATTTATAGTAAAAAAATATAAAATAAAATAACAAAAAAAACAATTTTTGTTTTATTTGGATATATACACTTGAAATCCATTAATTTCGATTATAGTTTTTATCGTTAACAATAAAATAATAGATAAAATCTGAAATTTATAGTTTATTTATTTATACATTAGTTACACAAACTAAAATGAGTTTCAAATGTCTCAATTATTTGATGAACTTGAAATCATTTATAATTAACATGAAACACTATATAAACGTGCAAACATTTAATTTGAATTTTTATGATATTGATTTTCTAAAACTAAAAAATACATTTGAAATTCATATATTTATAATACATCAATCCAAATGCAATATATAAGTCTCATATATATATTTACATACTTAAAAAAGTAGCAAATATAATCATATATTTTATACCTAAAATTATATATGCGTACATCACGTGTCAATGATTACGTCAATACAAATTAAACAATATTACAATAATGTTTACAATAATTTTTTTAAAAAAAAAATTATAGACGTTTCTTTTACAAAGTTGTGAAATTTCATTAAAAAAATATTCATGTTCATTTTTTAAAAGAATTTGCTATCACGGCATGTATCTATCCATAATAAATTGGTGGTGAGAATAAATCAAGAATATATTCAATCTGATCACGTGTGTCATTTAATATATTTTTTTAAATTGAATTCACCCATATATTAATTACAAATATGGAAAAATAAAAATACAAGCGTTGACCAACTTCACGTAATTCCCCGATACCCGGCGGCTAACGGAGGATGAGGAATCTTATATAAAAAATCCACGTGCACCACATAAATAGGTTTAATAAATTTCTTGTGAGATGGTACGGGTCAATCATCTATATATTTACAATAATAAGTGACTCTTTTGGTACAACAAAAGTAATATTTTTTCATATGTGACATAAATAAAATATGAGTGGGTCTCATGTGAGATCGTCTCACGGATCTTAATATGTGAGACGGGTCAACCCTACCGATATTCACAATTAAAAGTAATACTCTTAGCATAAAAAGTAATATTTTTTTTCATTAATGACCCAAATAAGAGATCCGTCTCACAAAATACGATCTGTAAAACCGTCTCACACAAATTTTTGACATAAAATATCCATATCATAAAATTGATTTCTGAAATCACACGTTACTACCACTCTTTACAGCTAGTTGATATAACTTTTTTATATATAATCGGTCCCACCATAAATAATTCAATTTTATCCTTTGTTGTTGTTGTTGTTCTCATCCTATGTTGTGTGTTGTTCTCGTACATTTGAGTGGAGGATAAAAATATATATATACAAAGGTTAAATAAATCTTATGTTTTTTTCTTCCTTCACTAAGGAAAAACACTCCATAACATCTATCGTTTGGTTGCATTTAAATCGAAGGATAATTGGATTTGAACGACAAATTTTGAGGGGAAGTTTTAAAATATGTTGGAATTCGTCGTATTAGTTATTAAAGAAAAAAGTTCGAAATGTAAATAATGATTTTAGATTTCAAAGAGTTTCAAAACAAGTGGGATTTACCTAAAATTTTGAATCTTGGATTTGAAGTCCTTCCATTCAATCGAGTAATAATATAATAATCTTTTTTTTTCAAATCATTAGTACATAAAACAAAGCTATAGATACATAAAATATTATTCTAATACAGATCTTCTAATTTTGCATAAAAAATATATATTTTTTAAAAAAAGTGAAACACATGTTATCGAATAATTATAGTATCAAATTTCCACTTCATATTCTGAAAATGGGTATTTTCTTCAATTATTGCTATTTTTGCGGTCCATTAGTGTCATTGTTTGTTGATATTACACGTCAGAGTCATCGTGGCCGCATTACGATTGCACATATCTAAAATATGACATGGCAATCTTCAAATATGAAAACAAATTATATACTTCTTTATAAGTAATTTGTTTGATCTCTATTAAATTACCATCGTCAAAATTCAATTTTTTGAATTTGACTATCTCAACGAGAACATATAATTCGATACTTATGTGGATCTCAATGGTTCACGGATACAACTAACCGTTGGTTCATAATTTTTTGTGATTCTGAATAACATTTGTTCTTCTTCGGGCTTACCCTAATTAGTCTAATTTTTTTCATTAACTCATTGATCAAAAACGTTAGAATTCAAGTCTGATTGCACTCATCGAATAATTATAAGAATGTCTAGTAGCATCGTCTCATGTTCTCCTAGGTATCACTGATAGTGAATACAAGTATCAGTAAGTTATGGTTAGCTTACAGTACGATTACTTCAAATCATATGTCTTGATCGAATCTGCAATCATTGATTCATCGAGAGTTACATATGATTTTGATAACGATGTGACGCATATTTGAGTAATTATAATGACATGGTATGTGTAACTAAAAAACACATTTTCATAATATACATGTCTTATTCTGGCTTAATATTCTTTTTACTATTAATTTATCATATAACGTAAGATATCTTCTAGATGAGCAGACGAATTGCCACATAAACAATATAAATTAATAGAACTTGTTTATATATTTTTTCGAGTTGAATCAAATGTTAATGTTATTAAATGCAATGTAAACGTTGTAGTAAATGAAATTTTCCCTTAAAAATTCATTTATAATAACGTGCATTTTTCAATTTAATGTGTGTAATACATTTAGTTTGTTATCTTCAAATGTGTGTGAGTAAGGATGTAAATGAATCGATTCGGTCCGCGAATTTTTCGAGTCGATTCGATAAATATTTTATTCGTATTTGAATTTATCGAACTGTAATATGTTTGAACTTTTTTCCCATCCGAACTCGAGCCAAAATAATGTTGTTCGATAGTTTGCGAGCTTTAATATTTAATTGATGTAATATAATTATATATTAAACATATATATATTTCGAGCTTTCGAATCTTCATTGTCGAACCTTACTATCTGAACAATAGTTCGGATAGCTCGTGAATATGTTCAAAGATTTCGAACCAAATTCGAGCAAAAAATTAAAAAAATTTGAGTTTTGAATCGATCTTAAAAACTCGAATATACTAAATTCGAGCTTTTTACTAATACTCAACTAGATTGTATTTATTTACAAACATGTGTGTGAAGGCTCCGTTTGAAATGGCCTCTCTCGAATTATCAATGGGTCCCGTCAAATTTTGTTTGAAAGTTATCATATTCCTTTTGGTCTGTCACGTCAAATTTCAAAAATCAATAATTTGAATTTTAAAGTTTTTAAAAAACATTTCATATTTGTTTTTTAAAAAATCACCCAAATCGAATGTGTCACGAACAATTAGTATTAATTATAACAAACTATTCCAAATCGTATTGATTAGAGTGATAAATGGTTTTGTTTTCTCTTGATTAAGATATAAATATTAATATAAGTCACAATAACTTTTCTGATGCACATTCAATGAAGTGATACGTATATTTATTTAAATAATTAATTAATAATTGAAGGACTATTAATGTGCATGACTGATAGTTTCTTTTTCCCAATAAAACAAAACAAAACAAAACAATCTCATAATTTGATACATAAACATATGATATATAATATAAAGATAAGTTAATGATAAATAAGATGTAGTATGTTATATATATTTAATGTTTGATATGCTTTTAATAAGAGTGATTAAATTTATATATTAGATTGAAATGACAAAATTAACCTTATCATAATAAATTTTATAATTTCAAAATTGTTACTTGAGTTCATATTCTTTATCTGTTTATGCGCCGACAGTGCTTGCATGATTTATCTATTTTTACCTAATTTTATATATTATATAATATGA
>NW_027359448.1:0-589 GCF_012295235.1 Primulina huaijiensis | reverse complement strand
GCAAATACTACTGAAACTAATTCTTTTTCAGTAGTTAAATAATTTATTTGAGCACTATTTAATGTTCTATTAGCATAATAAGTTACATAAGGTTTTCCTTCTTTTCTTTGTCCTAACACAACTCCTATAGCATAATCACTTGCATCACACATTAATTCAAATGGTAAAGATCAATCTGGAGGTTGTAAAATAGGTGATGTAATTAAAAGATTAATTATTTTTTTAAAATCATTTTCATATTTGTGAGTCCTTTCAAATTGTGTATCTTTTGTTAAAAGATTTGAAATTGGTTTAGATATTATACTAAAAAATTTTATAAACCTTTTATAAAATCCTGCATGACCCAAGAATGATCGAACATCTTTAACCGTTTTTGGGGATGTTAAATTAGCAATAACATCAACTTTGGCTTTATCAACTTCAATTCTTTTTTCAGATATCACATGTCCTAAAACAATCCCAAATTTAACCATATAATGACATTTTTCTCAATTTAAAAAAAGATTTTTTTCTGCACATCTTTTTAATACTTTTCTAGGTTTTTAAGACAATTTTCAAATGAGTTTCCAAAAAACAGTTATATCATCCA
>NW_027359447.1:7021-7211 GCF_012295235.1 Primulina huaijiensis | reverse complement strand
CAAAAGACAAACAATCCTGGTAACAATGTGGTCTACCTGCCAACTCCACCTCCTAGATCTGAGAGTCTGGATAGAAATGTAGAGCCCTTAGCTCCTAATCGTTATTACATAGGGTTTAGGGTTTAGGGTTGAGGGTTGAGGGTTTAGGGTTTAGGGTTCAGGGTTCAGGGTTGAGGGTTTTTTTTTTTTT
>NW_027359447.1:0-3159 GCF_012295235.1 Primulina huaijiensis | reverse complement strand
TGACAGTTGCCGCAGAGATAGGCAACTGTCGATGCTTGGCATCATTTCTAGCAGTCCAAAGGAACCACATAATGATGAAGGGGAGAAACTCTACCACATGTCCACCAGGTGACCAGTGTAGGTTCTTCTTCCAAGCACTAAGAAAGAAACTAAAATCTTGGGTTCGAGGGATACGAACCCTGAAGATGGCCCCAAAGTAATGCCATACAGAACGGGCAATGGGACCATCGATGAATATGTGGGAAAAGGTCTCGGCCATGTCGCAACATTGACACCGAGACACCAAAGTAACCCCACGCTGCTGAAGCACCTCATCAACAGGAAGCCACTTATGCCAAAATCTCCAAAGGAAGAAAGACATAGTGGGCCTCAGCCAGCTACCCCAACAGGGGGTAAGAATGTCTTGTATGGCATCTCTCGCACGAACGGACTCCCAGGCAGATCGAAAAGAAAATGCGCCATCAGGGCTCAGAGTCCAACGAGCAACATCAGGCTCCCCCTGAGCAATAGGAATCAGGGTAATATCCTCAGCAAGTGCTGGGCCAACAGCCAATGAGAGCCTATCAAAGTCCCACCCCTCATCCAAGAAGAAGCAGGAGATGCGAATACCACGATCACCACGGACCTGACGCAGAGTGGATAAAGGTGCGTCGCCGAACCAGGTGTCATCCCAAAAGGATAAGTCCCCGATGCCGACCCGCCAACGGATGCCATACTCTGCTCTAAACCGAATCTGAAGCATTCTGCGCCACGTAGGAGAAATGTGCCCCCGGATGGGGACATAGGACGGATGCTCTGCCCTACAATACTTATTCAGGAGGAATTTCGCCCAGAGGGAAATGCCCTGCCTGAATCTGAACCATAACTTGATCGAGAAACTATCGACCAAGTCTTTCAACTTGCGGAACCCGAGGCCCCCTTCTGAGACGGGGAGGCAAGCACGAGACCATCTGGCCCAATGCCACTTTTTCTCAAGAGGTCGAGACCCCCATAAGAAACCATTGAAAATCAGCTCAAGTCTCTCGATGATCGCCAAAGGAGGATGGATCACCTGGAAGAGATAGATGGGGAGAGAAAGGAGCACACTGCGAATTAGAGTCATACGACTCCCGGGAGACAGAGTGCGGGAATCCCAACCTTCTAATTTCTTCCGAACGGCTTTAAGAATGGGCTCAAAAAGAGAACACTTGCGATTTCCTCGGAAAAGAGGAACTCCAAGGTATTTGGTGGGAAGATGTCCCTCTCTGAAGCCAGTCAAACGAAGAAGTCGAAGTCTAGAACGCTCAGGACAACTAGGAGCAAGGAAAATAGCGCTCTTAGAAGCATTGACCATCTGTCCCGAGCAATTGGCATAATGCCCAAGAAAATCCATAATGCAACGTATGCCACTGGACCCGCCGTTAGCAAAAATAATGATATCATCAGCATAGGCTAAGTGGGAGACCAAGGTGTCGCATCCTGATCGAAAACGAGTATGCGGGAACTGTAAAGAGAGGCGGTTCAACCCCCGAGAGAGATATTCCGCCCCCAGGATGAAGAGGAGCGGAGAAATAGGGTCTCCTTGACGGAGACCCCTGGAGGAACTGAAGAAACCGGCGGGGGTGCCATTGATATTCAAAGAGAACTTGCAATGGGAAATGCAAGCCGATACCATAGCAACTACAGAAGCCGAGAAGCCAAGCTTACTGAGAATTTGGAGGATAAAATGCCATTGGACCCGGTCGTATGCCTTGGCCATATCCAACTTGATAATGACATTACCCCCACGAGAGGGAAGATTGAGATTATGTGTAAGTTCCTGGGCAAGAAGGATATTGTCAGAGATAATCCGGCCAGGAACAAAACCACTCTGATTCGGTGAGATGATCTTCTCGACAACCTTGCACAGACGAGAATAAAGCAATTTTGAGATGATCTTGTTCGTGACATTGCAAAGGCTGATGGGACGAAAATCTGACCAGGATTGAGCCCCGTCAACTTTCGGAATCAAAGTTATGGTGGTGGCAGTGAAGCCCTGGGGCATCGGGGACCCATGGAAGAAATCCAAAACCGCATCAAGAACATCCTGCTTGATAATGTCCCAGCAGTGCTGGAAGAAAGTCGAGGAGAACCCATCGGGTCCTGCAACACTATCCGGATGAATGGAAAAAACTGTAGCACGAACCTCTTCCAAGGAAGGGTCGGCAGTGAGACAACGGTTCTCTGAATCCGAGATCAGAGGAGTGAAGTCAGAAAAATCAGGACAACTCAGGACAGAAGGCTCTCCATTAAGCAGGTTCTGAAAGAAGGCTGTACCGGAGCTTTGAATGAGAGCAGGAGAAGTGAGACAGACCCCATCCTCCCAGATACGAAAGATCCTATTGACCACACGCCTCTTCCTGACCATATTATGGAAGAGTTTGGTGTTCTTCTCACCATCCTCTAACCATCTGCAGGCAGCTTTTTGTTTACAAAAATCCGCCTCCATGGCAGTGATTCTAGCAAGATCTTCATTGCATTTGGATAAGCGAGTCCAGTGCAAATCCGATAGATCAGTCTCACAAGCAACTTCAGCGAGTTTCACAGCGGACTCAGCATCAGTGATTTTATCAAAGATGTTTCCAAAGACATCTTGATTCCACCATTTGAGGTGACTTTTGAGGCGCTTGAGCTTGACGAAGAGCCGAGTCATACCCGTCAGATGACAGGGATTGTGCCAGTTCAATCGCACGGTCTGAAGAAAATTATGGTGTCTCGTACACATGCTCTGGAACCGAAAGGAACACGGCCCGCGAGCACTAATGGGGGTGGAAATAAGGAGGGGGGAATGATCCGAGACAGTACGAGGAAGATGCTGGACTCGGATAGAGTGAAAATGATCACACCAGTCAGTCGAAACGAAGCCTCTATCAAGACGCTTCCAGATGGTTTTATTCGTCCAGGTGAAGGACCACCCTTCAAACCCAGCATCAACTAATCCAGACTCAAGAATGAACTCATTAAAATCATCCATAGGGAGACGTCGCCCACCAGAAGTACCAAGGCCCTCACTGGCATCGCGAACAATATTGAAATCTCCCCCAACAAGCCAAGGACCCACTTCATGTTTGATATGGAGCAACGAAGCCCAAAGACCGCGCCTTTCAATATAGTCACATTTGGCATAGACAAAGGAGCAAA
>NW_027359446.1:13658-19039 GCF_012295235.1 Primulina huaijiensis | reverse complement strand
TCCCTGTGGATACGATATCGGACTCACCGAATCATACTACTTGTGAACAACTTGCTCTTGGGAGTGTAACAATCAAAGTGACAACACCGCCGCATTTCAGTTCTTCTTCTTTACGTTTATCCAAATTTCTCAGAGCAAAAACAAATTCAAGCATTCTCTTTCGCAGGAAATCATTCAGTTCAAATGGAAAACCAGATCCCAGCTCACATGTTGAACGCTATGGCCATTGATTTTGACTCAGTTTTATCAGTTCAGGAAGCTGATGTTAAGAACGTTTTTCTGAAGATTGAATCTGCTGGTCTCAGAATGTTTTTGGGACAATCTTCCCAGGAGATTTATCCGAAGGAACTTCTTGATTTCTACTCCAATGGTTCTTTCAATCCCGATGGTATCATCACCTTTACTGTTAATGGTCAATTGTTGACCTTATCTGAAGACTCTTTCGGAGAAACATTTTTGTTGCCATCTGATGGATTGGCACACCTTGCTAAAGTCAAAGCATCAGATGCTGAAGCTATGCAAACTCTTCTTTCTGCTGATGGACGGAACATCAAGGTCTCTGATCCAAAGAAAGAACTGAAACATGAAGTTCAGTTACTGGCTGATATTTTAGCCCAAGGGCTATTGACAAAGGCAGGATCCTTTGCTGCTTTAACCTTGGAAAAATTTCAGGCCCTTGTTGTTATTATGGTCGACCGACGACTTAACTGGAAGCACCTCATCTTCAACACTTTGAAGAACATGTTTCAATCCAACAAACAATCCAAGGGATTCGCTGTTCAGTTAAGCTACCTGATGAAAGTTAAAGGATTGGTGGCTGATGATTCGGAGAGATCATCCAAATTCAAAATTTTCAATGCCAAAAATGTGTTGCCACCCAAGGCCAAACTGGATCTCAATCCTGATTAGTTCATTAAGATCAAAAAGGAAATTGGAGCTCAACAGGCTACTCCCAAGNAAGAACATGTTTCAATCCAACAAGCAGTCCAAGGGATTCGCTGTTCAGTTAAGCTACCTGATGAAAGTTAAAGGATTGGTGGCTGATGATTCGGAGAGATCATCCAAATTCAAAATTTTCAATGCCAAAAATGTGTTGCCACCCAAGGCCAAACTGGATCTCAATCCTGATCAGTTCATTAAGATCAAAAAGGAAATTGGAGCTCAACAGGCTGCTCCCAAGTCTGTAAAAAGGGCAAAAGCGCTGACTCAACTGAAGACTACAAAGAGAAAGTTGATTATAAGTGAATCAGAATCGGAGAAAACTCTGTCTCCCCAGGTTGTCAAGAAGCCTAGAACTAAGAAGAAAAAACCAATAGCTTCCCTGGAATCTATTCCTACTGAAAGGTTGAAATCATCGGACGCTCAACAACCTATTCAGGCTATTCCATTAAAAACCGTTTCAGCTGAAGCCTCAGCAAAAGATCAGTTGCCTCGAACAACTGACCCATCAAAGAAGGAGTCGGTTAGGATCATGTCCTCTCTGAAAACAGTTAATCGCCCTATTTTCTTTGCTCCTACTCGACCAAAGAGAATCTCTATTCGGGAGACAGTGGAAACTACTCGTTCAAGATTGAACATTCCACACATTCTCACCGACAAGAAAGGGAAGGGCAAGTTGATTGAAGAGCTCAGGCCAACAAATGCACTTCAAACCCATATCGACCTCATTTGGGAACAGGTAAATGCATTTGCCACAACCAAACTGAAAACTTATGACGCCTGGACTATGTACAGAACTCATACTTTTGCAAAACAATTAAAGAGAAAGTCCCAGCTGAAGAAGTTTATTAGGCTGGAAGAAATTGTCTTGAGGATAGTCAAAGCTGCCACTATCGTGCAGGCCTTGCAAAGAAAAAATTATTTCTTTGTCCTAATGAGAGCCAAAAAGTTGGCACAACTGGTTGAAGAGCTGAAGACCAACTACATTCCTACGAATCCAACTGCCTACAATGATCGAGCAATGCTTACTCAATTAGATTCAGATCTTACCTCTTTGCACTTACAGATAAAATTCTGGGAAAGAGATCAGGAATTGGTCATTCATAGAGAGCCTTCCGAAGAAGAAGAAGAAGAATCCACATCACCGAATAAAGAACAAGCTCAGGATATGCCTCGATCCTCTGTTGCTGATCCTCAAATGTACTCAGAAACTGACTTGACACTCGCCAATATTGATGAAATTATTCAGTCAGTGATTCAAGAATCTCAAACAGAGGAACTTGTTTCTGTCTCAGTTGATCACTCAACTGATCGAGCAGTTCTAGAGGATCCCGTCTTACCTGAAGAGCTTGTTCAGCCTACTGATGTGCCAGCTCAGTCACCTGGTCAAGAAACTACTGAAAATGTGGAGGCTCAGTTGCTACATTCTGAAAATATTCCAACTGACGAGCCAGTCCTCGTTTCAGCTGAATCTCCAGCAGAAGCACCAGTTCTTGATGCTCCGACTGAAGATACCACAAATTTGCCTATTCAGCCGGACAATTCAGTTGCTACTCAGGATCTATCTTCTCCTCCCCCAGATCAAATTGGAGTTGCTGAAATAATTGTTCCAGAACAGACCATTGCAGAGACAGTTATAACTGACAGGACCTTAGTGGTCTTTGATCCAGTCTCCGAAGGACAAGCACCTGGAACTTCTGGACATTCACCACCTCATTCATCTAATGATCTTGAATTAGTTCTTGAAGAAATTCAAGATATTCAGAATAATATGCATAAAATTCTCTCTGCCATCTCTAACATTCAGCATACTCAACTCGTCCATTCTCTGAAACTGGAACATGCAGAAGTATTTAACTCAGAGAAACTGAAGGCAGTTCAAGCTACCGTGACCTCTCTTTCCTTTGCAATTGCTGAAATCAAAAAGAATAGAGGTATAGCAGAAAGTCTCTCAGCGACTCAAGACACTATCAGCAAAAGAGTTGATGCGGTGGAGACACTCGTATCAAGAAAGATAGACTTCATGCAAACAACTGTGCTCAATGCAGTCGCAGACATAGCCACTTCTGTCAAGATTCTTTCAACCGATGTTAAGAGATTATCTGTCAGAATGGAGGCGTTTGAAAAAAAGAGGGAATAGATCATCAGATCAGCAGTTCAATGGAGATCAGCTCAATAGATTTGATACAATGTAGCTACAGATTATTTCATTCAGATTATTTCATTCTTTCATTGTACGAATCTGTACACGACAGTTGATTATTTTATCTACAATGAACTTGAAGATCATAAAAGCTTCATTGACCAGTTATTAGTTGCTTAGTTTTGTCAAACACCAAAAAGGGAGAAATTGTTGGAAACTTAATTTCGGATGTTTGACAAACCGATTATTTATTGGAACTAACTGATCAAATATTTGATCTATACAGCTTGCCTAATTGAAGAGTATCGCGCATATTATCTAAGGCAACCGAACCCACCTGAACTGAACTTTCGAAGAAAACCAACTGATCAGTTGAACTTAATTGAATTCTCGAAAACAGCTGACTGATCAGTTGGAAATCGATCAATTGATATATTCAGCCGTATGCTTCCTTCAACTAAACATGTCTCGGGAAAGAACATTCAACCTACAAAAAGTCATAGCAGATTGCAACTAAATACGAAACGCTGCACTTCAATCAATACAGCTTAGAACAACGCATTTCGGCTAAAGCAATTAAGACGCCGCATTACAATAAACGAAGCAAACAATGCCCAAGGAATGATGAAGTGGCAATCAACGGATACAAAGATTCAAATATATCTCAAGTTACCGTTGGAAGGGAAGGTTATAAATATGACAGAAGATCAGCTGAAAAAGAGTGCACAAACTCTCTATTCAAAGCTTGCTATTACTCTGTCAAAATTTCAGCTCGCACTCACTTGATTTATTTGTAGCAGTCAAGGCTACAATTTGAGCTCACTAGCACTTTGTAATAATCGTTAAATTCGATAGTGCTAAGATCAGTTACGCACTGAGAACATTCTGTAATACTAAGAGTTTTAGTTTTTGGCAGTGATAAGTCCAAACTGAAGTGGGTCAGTACAAATCTTGTATTCGATCAAAGTCTTTTAGTGGAAATCCTATCCTTGAGATAGAAGGGGTGACGTAGGAGTAATTGAAATCTCCGAACATCCAGAAACAATCCTTGTGTCTTTTATTTCAGTATTGTATTCTATCTTTCAGTCAGTTAATTTCCGCAACTACTTTAGTTTAACTGATTGTCATTGACCAACAAGATTCCAAGAATCAGTTTCTCACCAAACTGAACTCAAAACTCAAAAAGATCAATTTTAATTGTGAGTGTTTATTCAACCCCCCCTTCTAAACACTCTTGTTTCGTTAATCGATCCTATCATGGGAATTGATGATCGTAGGACTGAATTCAAAGATTTTGTTGCGAACAAAAACTTTCCCATACTTCGCAGATCTTTCATCACCTACTCTCGGTGAGAGGTTTGAGTAGAACTCCAGCACCGGCCATCGACTAAACGGTGTGACTTCTGAGACTGTGGAGATCAAGGAGCAGTGTTTCAGAAAAGCAATCAAATTATGCCTCTCAAAAGCATCAGTGTCGATGTTCCTTTCCTCAATTAAGTCGCAATGAGTATACAGATGCAGCTTAGCAACTGCGTGCTCAGTGTAGAACTTGGTAGAGAAGGTAGTGTCCAAGTCATAATCACTGAGGTAAGTGTTGTCCTCAGTGTGGGCAACATCCTCAGCAACATTTTGTTCAGCAGACTCATTTTGTTCAGACACAGCATCTTCTTCAGTAGATGCGGAGACAGATTCTTCTTCTAACAAGTCATCGGGACTCTTTGATAAGGTTTGACCATCATCTCAGTATCTACTTGGAAAGTATCCGTTGGAGCATCAGATTCTTGAGAGACATCAGAAACAGTAGGCATTTTAACTTTTTGGCTCTTCAAGTTGGCCATAAATTGGGCCAACATGATTTCCTCCTCTGTGGATGGTGAGGGCTGTGGTGGAGGTATATTGACAGCATGTTCATCAGATTCCGTAGCTTTATCAGGCAGAGTGTAATGCCCTAGAAATTGATTATCGTAATCTGATATGATTTATTGATCATGAATTGATGTGAGTGTAGACCACTCCGAGACCAAATTGGTTACAACATATGAGTTACGTGATTTTCGGGCAGAACCTGTGGCGCCCGAGCGGTAGAAGACGACCGCCCGAGCGCCAATGCATCACAAAAGAAGAATTCAGACAGAACGTCTGGCGCCCGAGCGGCTGAACGTTACCGCCCGAGCGCCAGAGTAGAACGACTTTAGGGCCTGGACAGAACGTTCCGCGCCCGAGCGGTAAATTGTGACCGCCCGAGCGCCGACTGAAATGTGTGAAAATACGTTTCTCTAGCATGCAACTTGTAATATAT
>NW_027359446.1:0-13616 GCF_012295235.1 Primulina huaijiensis | reverse complement strand
GTAATTGATATCTGTTGATATGGTATTTACGGGGATATTGAGATTGTGCCGTTATGCCGATGATTTGAATTAAATTCAGATTAATCAGATTCAGTATTGAATTGAGAATGGAAGGTTGATATTATTATTCTCGATATGTCCTTTCAGATTTACAGAGACAATCTTGAGTTCAGAACTTCCGTTTCTTCAGACCGAGACTACAAACGAAAGGTATAAGTCAATGTGGTATTGGGAGATCGACACAAGTAGGATATACTTGTGTTTCCCTAAATCACATACTATTTGTTATTATTTGCATTGATTTGATTTGATATGCTTGTTCTATTGATGTATAGAGAGCATGTGTTAGACGAATATTAGATGAGTGATCTTGTGACAGAAGTACCTGATAGTGGCGGGATCGCCACGGGCACATTGCACGATGTCACAAGATAGTGTATTGGCGATAGTGCCACAGTCTGTGACGGATAGGTCAAGACACTGGATGTTTGGTTATATCGACGTGGATAGAATCGGAGTTTCTTCTATTACTGTTGGTCGATATTGGAATACCAACGTCTGGAAACCGGGATCTCTAGACTAGGATTGAGTCTAGTCTGAGTCGTGGAGTCACGAGTATGATTGATAGTCTGATATTGATTATGTTTCAGATTTTGATACATATTGTTGTTATCTGTTGCATGCTTTATATTTGTTTATATAATTGCATGTTTCGTTGATTTATACTGGGATTTATTCTCACCGGCGTTATCCGGCTGTTGTCGTGTTTGTATGTGTGCATGACAACAGGTGGGACAGGTTCAAGGTCGAGGAGATGAAGAAAGAGATCGTGATTAGAGTGGAGACCACGGACTTGATATGAGATAGGGTTGAACACTTGATATTTAGTAGTTGAACCTTAGTTTGTAAATGGTTGTATATAGTACAAGACTTGTACTTTACTTTCATACTGATATGTATAGTAGAGTGATTCCATTACGTTCCGCATTTGATATAATATTAAAAAAAAAAAATTTAGACCCTGTTTATCTTAATGGGATTGAATTATTCCCAAAGAATGATTAAGAACATGATTGGCGTCCGGGTCCCCACACAGAGGGCTACTCTTGTTTGCAGGGTCAATCTTCTTGCGAGCCACAAGTTCATAATCGGCGTCATCCGAGTCATCTCCCGAAGTGTCTGCTGGATCAATAAGTGATGGGCGAGTGGAGGGATGACCCTTGTATTGGAATTGTTTGCCGGGCGTGAGGTCTGGATTGTATCCCCTCATCCGCTTGGATCGGCGCTTTGGAGGAGAGGGTGGATCAGTACGTCTTGCCGCATTATAATCCCAAAGAGGGTTTTCAATGTCCCATGCATTTCCTGGTCGTCCGGGGAAAATGGTTTCCAGGGGTTCAGGTTGGGAAACCACTGGTATCAATGCCATGGATGGAGCGACAGGGGGTATTTCGGTAGTTGTTGTACCAAATGTTGTGCCCGTAGAGGCAGCATCTTCATTGTGGCCCATCTCACTTCTAATGTCATGGCGATCAAAACCCTTTCCTGCCATTGATTTGTGAATCGAAAGTTAAGTATTGAAAGTGGAAGAAAATTACAGAGAGCAGAGAGAAATCTCAGGGGAAATTTTGCAAGGGTTTGTACAATAGTAAGAATGCGGATAATGAGAGTTAGACGGTGTAAATCAAGAGGATAATTATGAAATCACAATGCAACGGTAAAAAAATCAGTAACTGAACCATTCTAACGGTAAAAAGAAAACGGGCAAAAAAGTTTACTGTTATTTTCCGCAAAAATTATCGAGATAATTACGTGCAATATAGTTTCAAAATAATTCAAGATATAAAACCCACATCGAATTTAACTCCACTTAACATCAAAGAACACATGAATTCGATTTACTGCAAAGATTGGATTTTTTTATCGAATTTTTCTTTTGTTGAAATACTCATGTCGTCGTGACACAACAATAGTCACAATGATATGTTTATTCATGACCTAGTGATGCCTAATAACAGAATGTAACGGAAATAAAGACATGAAGAACAAATATGAGTTATGTTTATAGATGAGGTGTTGTCACAAATGTTGGCAACATCCTCTGACAACACGTCAAATTCCAGAAAATAATTTTGATTTTTCTTCACATTTAGGGACTTAACAACTTTCTGATCATATAAGAGGTAGTTCCCACACTAGAAGAACGGTCTTCTTTTGGACTCTTTTAGATATCTTTTTCAATTTCTTCTATTTTGATTTCTTGTATTAAATTCAGAAGAGGTAGCTCCGACACTAAAAGTACAGTCTTCATTGGACTTTTTTAGGTAGCTTTTTCAAGTCTTTTCTTCTGATACAAGACATGTTTATAACTATTTTCAATCTACTCAAATCACTTTTCACATGGGACACACTCATGATGTACATGATCATCCTTCACTATTTAGTGACTCAATTAGAGTATTTTTCATGTCCAAGTGTGTTAAACAAGATAGAATAAGGAATTGTAAGTGTAACAGAAGATTAAGCAACATCATTCAAACACATCATATCACATTATGCATGAGAATGCAAAATGTCTAAATCCTAAAAATGCACATGCATGTTAGATGTTGTCCGAGATGTTGTAACATCTGAGACAACATCTACGAATGATTAGGCAGAACACATGCTGAGAGATTTCCTAAGATTGGAGAATATCTCAAAATCTAATGCTTTGGTGAATATGTCAACCAATTGGTTATTTGTATCAACAAATTCAATTCGAATTAATCCTTTCTCTACTAGATCTCGAATAAAATGATGTTTTATGTCAATGTGCTTTGTTCGAGAGTGTTGTACTGGATTTTTTTGAAATGTTAATGGCACTAGAATTATCACAGTACACAACTAAGGGTTCACTCTTGAGTCCATAATCTTCTGTTAGGATCGGTTTGTTGGATAGAAAGTGTTTAGAAGGGAGGGTTGAATAAACACTTAGAGATTATGAAATCTTTTCGTAGTAAAGTATCAGTTTGGTGACAAACTAATACAGGAATCTTGTCGGTCAATAACAATCAGTTTAACTGATAACAGTTGCGAAAGAATAAACTGATTGAAAGATAGAATAACTAACTGAAATGATAACACACAAAGATTTCTGGATGTTCGGAGAATTAAATACTCCTACGTCACCCCTTCTATCACAAGGGTAGGATATGCACTAAAAGACTTTGATCGATACAAAAATTGTACAGACCCACTTCAGCTTGGACTTAACACTGTCAAAACTGAAACTCTTAGTTAACAACAATTTTCACAGTTCTAAGACTGATCTTAGCACAACTGATCTAGTTAAAGATCGAATGTAATACAAAAATAGCTTGTGTTAGTTAGCTCGAAAAGTAGCCTCAACTACTACAGATGAATCTTTTAAGCGTGAGCTTTTATACTTTGAGTATGAATAAATCTCAGCAGAGTAATAGCAAGGTTTTTGAAAATAGTTTGTGTCTCTTGTTTTCTCGACTGCTCTTCTCGCCTATTTATAAGCTTCTCTTCCAACGGTAACTTTAAATAATATTTGAATCTTATATCCGTTGATTGCCACGTCAATATTCCTCTGACATTCGTACACTGTAGTCTCTGAAATGCGACGTTCCACTACGAGTTGCAATCGTCTTTGTACTGTTGTCAGTTGAACGGTTGAGTGTCCTTTTCAACTGATGACGTGTACAGGTGAATGATCAGCTGATAAGCAGTAGCTGATAAGCTCACAACTGAATGAATCAACTGATCAGTTTCCAACTGATCATTCAGTTGTCTTCGAAAGTCCAGTTAGGCTAACTGATCTGTCAGTTCTCTTCGTCAGTTCAGTTCAGCTGGATTCAGTTGCCTTTGATAATTCACGCGATACTCTTCAGTTAGGCAAACTTTCAGTTGAATTGTGTAGTTTGATCTCTTGATCAGTCAGTCCAATAAATATATGATTTGTCAAACAGCCGAAATTATGTTTCCAACAATTTCTCCCCTTTTGTTGTTTGACAAAATTAAGCAAATAATAACTGATCAATTGAGCCTATAGAAGTTCTTCAAATTCATTGTAGATAAAATAAGATCTTGAACAACTAGCGTGTACAGATTTGTACAATGCATGATAAGAGTTATTCTTTCTTCTGAGAGATTGTGAAAGACTACTTCTGATTTGGTCTGGGTTAGCTTAGGTCTCTTCCCCCTTTTTGTCAAACACCTCCATTGTGATAGATAACTTCCGAACATCGGTTGATAAAATCTTAACATAAGTGGCTACGTCTGAGACTGCATTGAGCATAGTAGTTTGCAGCAAGTCTATCTTTCTGGAAACAGATGTCTCCACGAATTCAACTCTCTTGCTGATTGCATCTTGATTCAGGGAAAGACTTTCTGGTATAACTCTATTCTTTTTGATTTCGTCCACTGCAAAGGAGATAGTGGTCACAGTAGCCTGAATTTGTTTCAATTTCCCAGAATTGAAGTCAGTTGAGGAGTCTAGCTTTAATGTATGAGCAAGCTGAGTAGATTGGATATCTGAAATGGCCATCATCATCTTTGGCAGGTCGTGCTGGATGGTTTGAATCTCTTCAAGTACTGAATCATTGTCCATTGAAGGATGAGGAGATAAAGTTCCAGTTGGCTCGGGTTCTTGTTCTCTTGTAACTTCATCAAATAATACCAGAGTTCTGTCAGTTATTATCGGTTCTGCATCGATCATTTCAGGAGCATCCTCTAAAATTGCTTCCTGTAGAATTTGAGGAGAAGAAGAAATGATTGGTTGATCAGTTGAGTGATCAACTGAAACTAATGTTGGCTCTGTAGGTGGAATGTCTTCAGATAAGTACTGCTGAACCTCCAAAGTTTCAGTAACTGCCTGTTCAGTTATGATGAGATACTGAACTGGCTCCTCAGAATGAACTTCTAGTTCAGATGGTAGAATAACTNGAATAACTGGCTCTTCAGTTTGTTCAAAAATTGCCTTCTCGGAAGGTTCTTCAGTTAATACAGCTTGATCAACTGGTTCTTCAGTTAACACATCTTGATCAGCTGGTTATTCAGTTGGAATAACGTCTTCAACTGATCTGGAAGTCTCTAGCTGAATATCAGAAGTGACTGATTGAATGACCTCATCAAGATTTGCTAAAGATAAGTCAGCTTCTGAGTAAAGCTTTGGATCAGCAGAAGAGGAAGTAGGTGCTGACAATGATGAAGGTTGAGCAACTGAAGTAGATGGAGCAGTTGCTTGTGGCGAAGTTTCAGCGACTTTGCCATTGGGGGATTCTAGAACTGTTTCCTCAACTGGATCTTCTGATGATAAGTCTTGAGAAGCTTCTGGAAAGACCAGTTCTTGATCCATTTCCCAATGTTTTATCTCCATTTACAAGGAGACAAGATCCGATTCCAACTGAGAAAGTACAGCTGAAACGTCTGCTTATTAGTTTTCTTAAAACGTGCTAAAATTTTTTTTTCTTTATATTTGGTCTATACATATACATATACAAAAATACCTTTGTACCATTTTTAAAATAGACATCCAACTAGTACTTGAAAATCAAAAGGGAAAATAGTCAAAACAAGAAATCGTAAATCGTTTTACCAAACCTAAAAATAATAAATGTTGAAAAGAGTAGCCCATACTAAACCTCTCAAAATCTCTCAAAAAGCATAACTAATATGTCGTAAAATTTTTTTAACTTAAAATCTTAAACTTAAATGCGGAAAATAGAAGCGCTGGTCCTCGGGTTATGTGCACCGACAGTCCAGCAAGTTACTCGTCAAGACCTCCAATATCATAGTTATTATATCACCTGCATCATACACACCTAGTGAGTCTAAAGACTCAACACGTCCTATCTTTGATAACAAATAGTACATAATACAGTTAACACATAACAGTGAAAAATACTTGTACTTAAAATATCATTTTCTAAATAATGCATAAACTTTAAACTTAAACGTTTTCAAAAAAAACATAAACATATCGCATAAACATATTCATATTCATATCCATATTCATTTTCATGTTCATGTTCGTGTTTGTTGAATTCAGATCGTGATTGTGACTCGTATTCTTGATCGTATTGAGCGATGGATCCATCTTAAGAAACCACAGTACTGGGCGGCGGGGGACACTAGCAACACTCTCATCGGTCAACTGGGCCCTGGCCTACGTATTAACATATTCGTCTTTGTATTCGTATTCGTATCCGTATCCAAGGAAACACGATCGTCGGGCTCCCATTGGGACCATAACCCTCACGATATTTCCAACATTTAGTAGTCACAATCCCTTCACGTCCTTCACCATGTTATCATCACTTAAAAAAATCATAAAATCATGCATATACATATCATTTTCTTTTTTTTTTTTGAAACCCAGCATACAACATATCTTTTAAATGTCCAATTTAAACTTAATAATTAATGAACATCTAAAAATCATATTTCAACATATAAAAATTCATAAACATCCATAATCATTGAAAATAATCATATTAGAATATACAATAGCATTTAGGGCATTGCCATGACGTTTACTAAATTTCCGGTGTAAAAAGACCGTTTTACCCCTAAACGTGACATTTTTCGTTTTTGACTTTTCTTGATTTTCTTGACTCTAACATGTCTCAAATAATTATTTAAGCCTAAATTAAAATTTTCATAATTTTATTTAGCTTAAAAACTAGGGTTTTTAAATAATTCGTAATTGGACGTTTTTGAAAGCGTTTTAATTCCGAAAAATCTCAAACTTTAATATAAAATTCCTAAATTCTAAATTTAGTATTTTTATATTATTTTAGTCCCCATGAACCATGACTCGACCCCCGTGAGCCATTTTTCAATTATTTAAGTTTAGGAAACCCTAATATGACACCTTATCTTCGACTCCGAGCCATCTTTCGATTTTATCGAGTCACCCCCGAACCATGTTGATCCAAAACCTGACCAACATCCTAAAGTACCCTACTGGACCCTTAGACCACTAAGAACCCAGACCAAACAACAAAAACAAGAAACCCCGAACAGCCCCTAAGCTGGCCGAGGTTCCTTATGGCAGTAGGACTCTATGATTTGCATCCCAACCCTTACCAACGAGCCCAGCCTTTGAACCAACCATCCTCGCACCCTCCTAGGACTCTAGTGCATCCCCTTAGCCCAGCCCTTGAACCACAGACCGAGCCCCAAGCTCCTGGAAGCTGCGCGAACCCTGCGCAACTTTGGGCAGTTTCTCGGGAAGAGTCCTAGCATGGCTAGGACTCTTTCCCCAGCCCCTAACTCGAGTCCTAGCTTGGCTAGGACTCTCGGCCTGACCCATGACAGCCCCTGGCTGAGCCCTGGCCAAAGCCAAGACCATGCCAGTCTCTCCATTATGAAACCCGATCACCCCAATCCCCTTGACAGCAACTTCGGTTTTTCTTTTATTGGCTTGTTTCTTTGGTGATTGCCGTGAGTATAGCGTGTGTGTTAGGACCTTAAATCATGCATAAACACTACTAGTTCATACCTAAGACCATGGCAGCCCCTTTACATGATAAAACAATGAGTTTGCATCAAAAATCTTAAGTTTTCCCACATGTGCATGTCATATTCCGAAAATACAGAAAAATAAATCTTTTTCTTCATGCATGCAATAATATGGCGTGATGATGTTTTGAAAGAAAGTATAGGCGTGCCTTTGCGTAATTTACGCACGAAAAACCATTGACGATGACGAAGAACGGAGCAATAACCGTGGCTTGAAGTTACCTTGAAGCTTCCACCGATTTTTCTTCTAATTTGTGTGTGTGTGGTCGTGACTTTGGTGAGCAAATTTCAGAAAGTAGGCGTGAAGACTTGTGGGGTTTGGGGAGTGTTTTAAGTATATTATATATTAATTAAACACTAACAAGGCTTTAGGCCTATAAAGCCAACAATTTAGGCCCAATAGTTTTAATTATGATTTAATTAATGTATTAAAATAGTTTTGGTTTAAAATAGTTTGAGTAAAAATAAGTTTGTGAATTTAATAG
This sequence comes from Primulina huaijiensis, assembly GCF_012295235.1. Taxonomy (NCBI): domain Eukaryota; kingdom Viridiplantae; phylum Streptophyta; class Magnoliopsida; order Lamiales; family Gesneriaceae; genus Primulina; species Primulina huaijiensis. Next base: position 5,604 of record NW_027359446.1, on the reverse strand, counting down.
TCGGGTTGTCAAAAAGTTCGTATTTTTTTTGAAAAACCAACACCGATAAAATTTACTCCCCGGCGTATAAAATCACCTCAAATTCCTTATTTTCAAAAATATGAGAAAAAAACCATCAACTATATTTTAAATAATTAAAAATAGTTATTAAATAAAAACATTTTACGTTTTTCAGCCCTCGGTCTCCGTTCCTCGATCGCAACGTGAATATTCCTTAAAAATACAGTTTTATGAAAAATGACAATTAAATCATATAAAATATAAAATCATGTATGTCACACAAATAATTTAGCAACTAAATCAAATTATTACTTATTTTCGTATTTCATAGATTTGCATGCAGTTGAATTACGTTGTCTTTAATTTGGACCTTACAATACAGCTCTGTCATTATGAGCAGTTGGACTGGTTGGGTTGTAATTACTCTTCAGTTTACCAATAAGTTGAGACAACTTCTTGGCTCTTATCTGATTAAAGAAATAATTTTTTCTGTCCAATGCCTGTACAATGGTAGCAGCTTTGACAACTCTGAGAACTGCTACGTGAGTTCTGAATCTCACTCATGCATCATAAGTCTTTAGGTGGGACTCAGCAAAAGCGTTGACCTGTTGCCAAATAAGTTCGATGTGAGTTTGAACAACATTAGTTGGTCTGGGCTCTTCTTGCAATATTCCTTTGCCCTTAGAATCAGTCAGGACATGAGGAATGCTCAGCCCTGAAATAGTAGCATCAATTCGTTCTCTGATCACTATCCTTTTTGGTATGGCAGGAGGTAGAGGGGTGTAACAAGTGATATTGATCAATGGAGCCTTTACTCCAACAAGTTTCAACTTATCACCAGACTTGGTGAGCTTCTTCTTTGGTAACTGCTCTTCAGTTGAGGCTTCAGCTGGAATGGCTTTCAGAGGAATAGCCTGAATAGGCTGTTGAGCATCTGATGGAGTCAATCGATCAGTTGGTATAACTTCCAGCACAGGTGTTGGCTTGGTTTTCTGAGTTCTTGGCTTTTTGGCAATATTAGGAGATGGAGTCTTCTCAGAATCTGATTCGCTGACAATCAGTTTCCTCTTAGCCGTTTTCAGTTGAGCCAGAGTTTTAGCCTTTTTAACTGATTTGGGAGCCGCTTGTTGCGTCCCAATCTCCTTTTTGACTTTCACAAATTGTTCAGTGGAGATATCCAACTTTGTCTTGGGAGGTTGGACATTTTTGGCATTGAATATCTTCAGTTTTGATGATCTCTCTCAATCATCAGCCACTAGCCCCTTGACTTTCATCAAATAGCTTAACTGCACGGCAAAACCCTTGGACTGCTTGGTTGACTGAAACATTTTCCTCAAAGTGTTGAAGATGATGTTCTTCCAGTTCACCTTTCGACCAGCCATAATAACAGTCATGGCTTGAAACTTTTCCAAAGTCAGTGCAGCAAAGGATCCAGCCTTTGCCAAAAGCCCCTTTGCTACTATATCTGCCAGTAGTTGTACTTCTGGCTTCAGTTTCTTCTTCAGATCAGAAACCTTGATTTTCCAACCATCAACAGATAGTAAGGTTTGCATTTCTTCAATATCTGACCCCTTGACTTCCGAAAGATTAACCATCCCATCAGCAGGTAGTTGGAAAATGTTGTAGAAAAACTCCTCCTCAATGATCAGCAACTGACCATTTACAGTACACGCTATGCTTCCGTCTTGTGTAACATAGCCATTTGAGTAGATATCCTGAATTTCTTTGGGATAGATTTCTTGGGAAGATAATCCCAAGAATGATTGTGACGTACCGTACTTTTCTACTTAAAATTTGCGGAAAAATTAAAAATTTTTCTTAACTATAAAATAAACCTCCAATTTTGCAATAAAATATTTGTTTGACTGAAACATTTTCCATAAACCATCACAACCAAGTCTCCCATAAGAAAAGATTGTTAAAACCTCATCAACCACTTCACAAAATCAGAGTATAAAGATATTCGACATGCTTAACATTTTAAATTAAAACGTTGACGGTCCTCGGGTCTAGCCTTCTGTTCAGTCCAAGCCAGCTCCTTGGTCCCCACCTCTAGCCTCCTCAACATGCTCCTCACCTGCATCGATCAAGTCTAGTGAGTCTAAAGACTCAACACGTATAAACTGGAAAGTAACGAATAATAAAAAATAAAACCACATGCATCTTCAAAATAGATGTACATACTTAAAAACTTGGATATGATTGCAAAGCTTGAACATTCATACATACATAGATTGACGTGCCCATCAACGTAAAACTTTTCTTAAACATACTTGCATCGTACATACATGAGCATACATGATATCATTTTGCGTAGAGGCATGTTTCAAAGCAAGTGACCCATACATAATAAATGCCTGATCAGACAAATCACAGTACTGGGCTGACAGGGAAAAATCCACTGCCACATACATGAGATCCCCATTCATGCTTTACCGGGTGGATTGGTCTCCGTTCATGCTTTACCTCTTTCAGATCCTGATCTAAACCCGTTCATGCTTTAACAGGGTGGATTGGTCCCTGGTCATGCTTTACCGCTTTCCAATCTCATACATAATTTGGTCACAAGACATTTAGCATACCTCAAAAACATTAAAATATTTTCTTTTCGCACGTCAACATACTTACTTGGCGTTGAGGGATTCGTTGGATCTCGCTTAGGGCCACTGCTTCACATACTAACATGAATTTAAACACTTATCTTGCATGACTTAGACGTAAGTATTCGTACTCAACACCGAATCAAATCAATAGCTTATGACATTCTAGATTACTCGGGATTTGACCTCGTTTAATCATTATCCTAACCAAAAATCTCGAACCCGGAATCAACCTAGAAGTGAAGCCTAAAATATTCCCAAAAACACATTACACGGACTCCGTGCCTAGGTCCGTGTAAGGGTCCGTCTACATACTGTAAAATGTCTCGTGGAGAAAAAGAAGGGCACGGACCCCGTGCCATGGTCCGTGTGCGGGTCCGTGTAGGCTCTGGAAAATGACACTACAGAAGGAACAAGGGCACGGACCCCGTGTAGAGGTCCGGGTAAAGGTCCATGTACCTACTAGAAATCTACACCTCGAGTGACACACTAGCACGGACCCCGTGCCAAGGTCCGGGAATGGGTCTGTGTACCTGCTGTATACGCAAACTTACGAAAATCCAGTACATGTGCTGCCTAATATGCTAGATTCGATTGTACGGACTATGAATCGACACCTCGAGACCCAACCTAGGGTGCTATGACATTGAACCAAACTTGTACCAACAATCCCAACGACCACAACATCGGCAAGTAGAACGAAATGACGCAACTCGACAATCGACGTCATAACAGTTCCTACGACTTCTAATGCTTCCCAAGCCATTCCCGCCTCTAAATAAAACATCCTATGGTGCCTAAGCACATCCCACAACATGTCTAACCGCAGTAAAATTGGCCCGACGATGTCCAACGAAGCCTGCAACTCAAACACTTCAAGAATACATCAATAACATAATTTTCTGAAAATGCAGATTGAAAGTCCCACAAAAAACACCATAACTCTCTCAATTTTCATCCAAAAATTTTGAATTTTATATCAAATCGAAGGTATCAAAAATTTCTACGTTTTTTATGTTGAAAGTTTTCTCAAAATCGAGGCCGAAAAATCACAGTTTTTAAAAGAACAGCAAAAAACGAGATTTTAGATCTAAAATTTTCTTCAAAACACATCCAATAAATTTTCTGCTCAAACTACTACATAACATACACATGTTTTCACACAAAACACATTAAAATTAATACTATGACAAGATCGACGCAGGAAAAACTGAATATACGTGCCTTTTGTTGATTAAAAATACCAAAACGACGATACCGACGCGGGTTCTAATCCTGGGAAGACAAAAGCTCCAGTGCCTGGGTTGGAGAAGTTCTATGAGTAATGGGATAACCGTGAGGGGACTTAAGCCCAATCGGGATATCCCATGTGCATTACAATGATTTTAATCCAGCTGCTTCCAGTTTCAGAAAGACATTCTTGACTCTTTCGTCTTTCACTGTGAAGACAGAGTCAAAATCAATAGCCATCGCGTTCAATATGTGAGCAGGAATCTGGTTGGCCATTTGAATAGCTTGAAGTTCTGCAAAAAAAATATGCTGAAAGTAAGAACTTGCTCTGAATGCTTGAATGTGCGCGTAAGAAGCAAAAACTGAAATGGAGCGGGGTATAGTACTTATGTACGTGAATATTAGATTTATTGGACACATGTTAGTCCAGGAAAATTTGAAATAAAAACGTGTGTTCGTGTGGTAAAAACGTGTGTAGTAAATACATGGATTATGTGGGTCCACGTAACAAATTACTATTGATAATTTAATGCGAAAACTGACAGTCACATCATTGATTTGGAATGCAATACGATTAATCAGTTAAATTATATGAGAAGATTAACTAAATTATCAGCTGATCGATCAGTTGTGAGGCTGAATTGTTTCAGATGACAATTCACTAATTACTGTTTTCTCAGTTAAACCTCTTAAAATCGATATTCCCCCTAAATAAATGCGTATTTAAATTAAAGGAAATTAAGCAACTGATAAATGACGTAATGAAAGAAATCTCATGATCAGAATATGAATTGTCCAGAGTAATGATGACGTCTCTCTAGTTTCCTTGAGCCCTGGCTATAAATAGACATGGCAAGGTAAGCACAAAATATCATCAAACAAATATCAGTTTAAACGCAAATGGCAGAAGCAAGTGGATCGAAGAGTCCGGATATGGCTGATGCATTCATGGAGTCTGCACTGGAGTCTAGAAAATCTGCAATAGAGGACAAAGTTTATGAGAAGATTCTGCACTACTGGCTTAAGCTTCAGGACCTCCAATCCCTTCAACAAGGAGGATTAGTTGCTAACCCCAAACGATTAGCAAAAATGAGGAAGTATCGGCGACGTCTTTACGTTGCTGATACGGAGTTCATCTTTACTGACAAAGGTGTCTACCTCCTGATGCTTAAAAAAAAAGGATGACTCTGAGAAAAATAGCTATCTCAGAGGGCTTCCTAATGACTTTTGCTGGGAAAGTAACCAACTGGTTATCCCAGTGGAGGTCTGCGGTAAAAAAAAATTATCGATTGTAAGCATATCCTATTATAATGAATAAAATGTTTATTTTATTTCATTGTTGTCTCTTTACTTTCTGCTAACAAACTAATATCAGTTGATAAATGGTTAACTAATTGAAAACAACAACTGATAAATGACTTGATAAACATAAAAATTGTACATTAATTAAATGTTTTATAATATAAATATATAGTTTTTGTTTTATTAAATGTTTAAATATTATATGTTTTATATTAAATTGTATAAAATATAAGTTGTTGTGTAATTACAAGTTTTTACTATTTTTTACAGGTTCGATAAAACAAGAATAAACTTGGCGTTGCAAATGGGATTAAGATGATTCTTGGACCTGTAGAAAGTTGATTATAATATCTACAATATTGTTGACAAGCATGAGATAAAAATCATCTCACAATTAGAATCAAATTAAGCAACAAATAAAGTTATCAAAGGAGTTACAGTTTTACCATACTCTAGTATTTTGACCATATCT
>NW_027359445.1:0-2400 GCF_012295235.1 Primulina huaijiensis | reverse complement strand
CAATGTAATTACTAATCATTTACTTATCATATCACACGCACCAAAGAGAGCTTTAATTGACAGATAGTGCATTGTAACTTCAAAAATAAAATTCAACGCTAAATGCCAAAGAAATTGGCTGTCCGTCCATACCTCTTTTATGAAATACCAAAGAAATTAAATCAGAAAACGCTAAATTGATTGGAAAACTTGAAGAAAAAATTCTTCAAATGACATAAACATGAAAATAAGTCATTAAAAATTAAAACATTTTCTACGACGAATGATTGAAAATATAATAGAACTATGAGGGAAGTTTACAAAAAGACTGTTTGCAAATATAAAAAGAAAATGAAAGACTAATTATGTGGGGACCCGGGCTCTAACTCGATTATCTTTGGGATTAATTGGATCTTTGCTAGAAAATGTGGGTCAAAATTTTGCTTTTAACATTTATTCAATTGTATATAAACAAGCATAAGTCATTATATAAAATACTGTCATCTTATTCAACTACCATTAACATTCATATGTTCGTCTACAATTAACATACTAGTGTTTAAAAATTCAGTACATGTCTAGTAAGAAACCACTAGTGCTCTTCTACGCCCGTAATCTCCACGCTATCTCGATCTCTCATCCTCTGCGTGACCCTGATCCTGTCCCACTTGTTGTCATGCACACATACAGACACAACAACAGCCGGATACTCCGGTGAGAACAAATCCCAGTATAAAACATGGTACACATGCATATACACAATATAAATCATGAAGCATACTCTCATGAATAGAATCAATGGCAATAGGTTCCATAATCTATGCAACCAAATCAATATCAGCATGCAAATGAAATCGAAATCATATCTTGACTCGACTCGACTCTAACTCTAGGGATCCCGGGGTGAATGGGGTGAATAAGACGTCACAGTCTGCCACCTACCCTCCCAATCGGGGTGACGGTATGTCTTATTCCTAGACTTCGGTCATGTCTGTATCGAATGTCTACAATCGGAGTCAATTCTGCTCCTATGCGTCGATATCACCGAACGTCTAGCTTGGCAAGTCTGCCAATGACTCTCCTATCTTAACTGCTTGAATATAAATCTATAAACAAAGCATCAACATATAAAAAGGTAACAATCTAGTATGTGATTTTGGGAAACTCAAATCAGATCTAATTCGAGTTAAATCTCCCCGAATCAACATGAATTNGGGAAATGAATGAGTGGCAACGTTATATATCTCAAGTTGCATGTCTAAGCTACGTGTCTCATTTTCATACAAATCAGGCGGCGCTCGGGCGGTCGAAAGTTACCGCTCGGGCGCGGAGAGTTCTGTCCGAGCCTTAACTTATTCTACTCTGGCGCTCGGGCGGTCACACTTTACCGCTCGGGCGCGGAACGTTCTGCCCGAGTGTTCATATCCACTGGCGCTCGGGCGGTCACAAACTACCGCCCGGGCGCCACATCTTCTGCCCGAACAAATTTCTATTGAGCACTGGCGCTCGGGCGGTCGTTTCCTACCGCTCGGGCGCCAACTTTTCTGTCCGAGGCTTCTTGCCATTGCATTTCTTCACTTTTCCTTTCCTTCCTCATGCCTCCATTACCAATAATAGTTCAAAAGAGTGATATCAAATTTTAGGCCTTACAATTCTCCCCCTCTAAGAGATGAGTTCGTCCTCGAACTCGCAGGCAATCAATCAAAGCAAGTAAAGGAGTAATATAATCAAAACTGAATAAGTACTCACATCAGCGAAATAACTCGGGATATCTCTGTCTCATCTCTGATTCTGTCTCCCAAGTGGCTTCTTCAGTGCCATGACGACTCCATTGGACTTTCACCAGTGGAATAGTCTTCGTTCTGAGCTGTTTCTCTTTCCGATCAAGAATCTGAATCGGTTGCTCAACGTAACTCAAAGTCTGATCTAGTTCGGCTTCTTCAGGCTGAATGACATGAGAACTATCTGGCATATATCTACGCAACATCGATACATGGAAGACGTCATGTATTCCAGATAGAGAAGGCGGAATAGCGAGTCGATAGGCACGATCTCCTATCTTCTCGAGAATCTCGTATGGACCGATGTATCGCGGAGACAATTTCCCACGTTTGCCAAATCTGACAACGCCTCTGAAAGGAGAAATCTTCAAGAATACTCTGTCTCGCTGTTCAAATACTAACGGTCAACGTCTGATGTTCGCGTACTTTGCCTGTCTATCCTGCGCTGTCTTCATTCTCTTCTGAATGATCTTCACCTTCTCTGTCATCTCACGGATCATATCTGGCCGTAAGTCTGGTACCTCTGAGATGTCATCCCAGTACAACGGAGATCTGCACTTCTTTGATTCTCAAAATCAAATCTGGCTCACACTACATATTGGCAAGTCACAACGGTCTACTATCTGTATCAAATTCTAAT
>NW_027359444.1:0-440 GCF_012295235.1 Primulina huaijiensis | reverse complement strand
CTTCTCTCCCTCAAAGATTTTCTCTCCTTCAATTCTTTACTCCAAATTCAAGAATTATAGTGATTTCTTAGTTGCACTTTCCTAAGATTTCAAGCTACAAGGTAAGGGTTCTATTATTTTGGAGTTTAGAAGGGTTGGTATTATTGAAGGGTTAAGTTAGGTTTATTGATTAATTGGATTATTGATGATGATTGTTGGTTATATTGTGTAATTTGGTTGTAGGATTTCCTTCAATATCATCATAGCCATCATTTACTTGTTGGGTTGTAAGTAGAAGTTTCCTTTCAAATGCTCACATGATATTTATATGTATGCAAGCCATGTTTATTGTTAACTAGCTCCTTCCATTGGCATATACTTGATACATAGATTGTTATGTATTCATTGTTCAAAGATTATCATGGAATTCATTAACAAAGGAGCTAGTACTTAATTGTTCC
>NW_027359443.1:0-479 GCF_012295235.1 Primulina huaijiensis | reverse complement strand
GCTAGCGCAGGCGCCGGACGCCTGCGCGCACCGCGCTAGCGCAGGCGTCCCGCGCTAGCGCAGGAGCCGGACGCCTGCGCGCGCGCGGCGTCGGCGCGCTAGCGTGCTGCGCGCGCCTGTGCGCGTTCTGCGCGCACAGGGCCGCTGCCGCTGCCCGAAACGTTCGGGCAGCGGGCGGCGGCTGCCCGGGAGTGTCTCGGGAAGCGCGTTGAATAATGGGCTTGAATTGTTTGGGCCTAGGGTGCGATTTTCTGATTTTTGAAAATTTTGGGTAAAATTGATATTTTTGAAAATTGGTTCAATTTTTCTTTTTAAAAATTAATTTTTGAAAAATTAATAATTTTCTTGTGAAATAAATAATTAGAATATGATTTTAATTATTTATGGTAAAAATGAGTTTTTTTATAAGAAATCAATTATTATTTATTTAATTAGAAATTAAATAAAAAGGTTTATTTAATTTATTAAATTCTTTAATA
>NW_027359442.1:0-813 GCF_012295235.1 Primulina huaijiensis | reverse complement strand
TTTGGCAATGCACTCCCAGGCACGAAATCGATTTGGTGCTCGATTGCCCTCAATGGTGGTAAGCCCTGAGGTAACTCCTCCGGAAATACATCTTCAAATTCCTGCAACAGTGAAACAACAATGCTCGGAAGAGACCCGGCTATATCACTTGTGTTAAGGAGGATCTCCTTATAAACAATCAACACAAGTGGTTCATGTGTGTGCATCAATGGTTTCAACTCACCTTTTTGGGCCATATATGATTTCTTTTTGGCCTCTTTCCTCTCAATTTCTTCCCTCTCATTTTCTTTCCTCTCATTTTTCTTTTGTAAGGCTGTCTCATTTTTTTTATCTCTCTTTTTTTCAGCCATTTCATTTTTATCTTCAAAGAACATCTCACTTTTTAGTTCACTCTTTTTTTCGGCCTCTTCTCTCTTCTTTTTTTTCAAATTGTCCTCCATTACTTGCTTTGGGGACAATGGAAGTAATACAATGGATTCTTTTTTCAATACAAATGAATACCTATTCTTGAACCCATCATGTGTCACTCGCCTATCATCTTGCCAAGGCCTACCCAACAAGATATGACAAGCATGCATGGGTACCACGTCACACAAGACCTCATCCACATACTTCTCAATAGAAACAGGCACTAGCACTTGCTTGTTAACTTTCACTTCCGCACAATCATTCAACCATTGAAGCCTATATGGTTGAGGGTGCTTTAGTGTAGGAAAACCCAATTTCTCCACCATTTCAACACTAGCCACATTAGTACAACTCCCCCCGTGTATGATTAAATTGCAAACCTTTTGATTCACAAAACACCTAGTA
>NW_027359441.1:0-415 GCF_012295235.1 Primulina huaijiensis | reverse complement strand
ATAATAATAATAATAATAATAATTATTATTATTATTATTATTGTTATCACTTAAAACTACTGTGATTTAAGATCTTTATTAATCTAAATAAAAACGAATAGGTAAATATTTAATGTCATTAGTATAAATAATGTACTTTTTTAATAATGAGATAAAGCCATTATTTTCATATTTTGAAGAAGAACATGAAGATCTTAATTTGTTTAATTTATTTGCACCTTCCCCGATCATTCCATTCGGTATTTTCATTCGACGATTTGTTGGTTGTTCTCGGCATTTCAATTTGTTGGATCATCGGTGACATATTCTTCCGTCTTCGGTATTTTTATTTTGCGCAACATCAATATTTCCGTCTGTTCGTTGATTAATCATTTATTTCATACGAGCAAATCTTAAGAGGTAACGTTGTTATTTT
>NW_027359440.1:0-1087 GCF_012295235.1 Primulina huaijiensis | reverse complement strand
CGTGGATTTGCGAGATATTCTGAACTCATTGCCTGTCTTCTTGTGACAGAAAAGAACAACGAGCTTTTAATGAGAACTCATCAGTTCCGACCCACTGGATCAACAGCATTTCCAGAAGTAAATGCTGTAATTAAAAATGAATTTAAACCTGGAAACCAAAATCAAATTCAAAGACAAGGTTTTAGTCAAGGTCGAGGTCGAGGTCGTGGTCGTGGTCGTGGACGTGGACGTGGAATTGGTCATGGTCGTAGTCGAGGCCGTGGTTTTGAAAACAATCGAGATAGTTATTTTTATAACTCATCTCAAAAGGGCGTCACGAACCACCCACTGAAAAGGCATCAAGAGAACATGAGTGTTAATGAAAATCACTCGAAAAGATTTGAAAGTTCTTGTTTCAGATGCGGCACTCCAGGACATTGGTCTCGTATTTGTCGAGCCCCCGAGCACCTTTGCAAGCTCTATAAAGAATCGATAAAGGGGAAAAAAAAAAGAGACCAACTTCACTGAACGCAGTGACCGTTTCAGTAATTCAACTCATTTTGATGCTGCTGATTTTCTGAATGATTTCTCTGGAAATGATCAATATGTTGGTGGGATAGAAATGAAAAATATTGATGCTGCATATTTTCTTAATGATTTCTCTGAAAATGAACAATATACTGATGGAATATAAATGTACAATAATTTATTTTTCTTGTATTCATATGATAATGTTTTATAGTGTGTTATATTTTTAAATATGTATTGTATTGTATTTTATTTTATAAATGTATTGTTAATAATTTTATTCCATTGCATATTTTTTTTGAAGTTCAAATATGGAAAATGCTATGAACCAAGCTGAAGTTTGCATACCTGATAGTGGTACAACGCACACTATCCTCCGAGATAAAGATATTTCTTGGAACTAAAACCAACAAAAACAATGGTGAATACAATATCAGGTCATGTAGACTTGATTAAATGATGTGGTAAAGCACAATTTTTGTTACCTAATGGTTCAAAATTTTTTATCAATGATGCTTTGTATTCAACACAATCAAAAAGAAATTTGTTGAGTTTTAATGATATATATTTCCATGGGTAT
>NW_027359439.1:0-1048 GCF_012295235.1 Primulina huaijiensis | reverse complement strand
GGGCCCTGACGGCATAGCCAAAACTGATGCTGAGATAAGAGCTTGTTTCAAAGTATCGAAGCTCTTCTAACACTCCTCGCTCCGCACAAATTTAACATTCTTCTTGGTCAATGATGTGAGTGGAACGGCAATAGAGGAGAATCCCTTAATGAACTTCCGATAATATCCTGCTAGCCCAAGAAAACTGCGGATCTCTGATGCATTCTGCGGCACAACCCAATCTCTGACTGCGACAACTTTTGCTGGATCTACCTCAATACCACTGCTAGAAACAATGTGGTCTAAGAACGCCACTTTCTCTAACCAGAATTCGCACTTGCTGAACTTTGCGAATAACTGGTGCTTCTGCAAGGTCTGCAACACTATGGTCAGATGTCTGCTGTGATCCTCTTGATTCTTGGAGTAAACGAGAATGTCGTCTATGAATACTATCACAAACTGGTCAAGATACGGCTGAAATACGCGATTCATGAGATCCATGAAGATCGCTGGCGCATTCGTCCGACCGAACGGCATCACAAGGAACTCGTAGTTGCCATAACGAGTCCTGAAAGCAGTCTAGGAAACATCAACATCTCTCACCCTCAACTGGTGATAACCGGACCACAGATCAATCTTGGAGAATATCGAAGCTCCCTGCAACTGGTCAAACAAATCCTCAATCCTCGGGAGTGGGTATTTGTTCTTCACTGTAACCCTGTTCAACTCCCGGTAATCAATACAAAGTCTCATAGAGCCATCTTTCTTCTTCAAAAACAAGACTGGCGCGCCCCAAGGAGAAAAACTAGGGCGAATGAACTCCTTGTCAAGAAGTTCCTGAATCTGCTTCTTAAGCTCTGCCATCTCTGTCGGTGCTAGTCGGTACGGCGCTTTGGATATCGGAGTCGTACCTAGCATAAGCTCGATAGAAAACTCCACCTCTCTCTCGGGTGGCATACCAGAGACATCCTCAGGAAAAACGTCTAAGAAGTCTTTGACAACTGGGACATCTGAGGCTGACTGTCTGGGTGCCTCGGGGACAGATATAAAAGTTGCTAAAAATGCCCGA
>NW_027359438.1:0-11024 GCF_012295235.1 Primulina huaijiensis | reverse complement strand
AAATAATACTCTTAGCATAAAAAGTAATAATTTTTCATTGATGACATATCCGTCTCACAAAACACGACTCGTGAAACTGTCTCACCCAAGTTTTTGTCAAAAAGTAATTTGTTCTGATCAGATATGATCATGGAAAGTTGAGAGGAGTGGGACGAATGCCAATTTCGGAATAAAAAAAGTTGCACCAAATTGACTGACCTGACCCTCTTCTATCATTAACAACAATATATGTACATGAGAACCTTTAATCATCGTATCTCACGAGCCAAGCGTAATAAGCATCTAACCGGTTGGCTAAACCCGATCTTTCATCCTATCAAGAGGTAAAATTATGCTGCTACCAAGAAAATTTCTATAAAACATGGTTCATCCAATTGGAACAAGAGATGATGCAAAGTGGAATCCTTTCTTGACTTGTTCAATTCCCAAGTTTGCCTCAAACGGGTAATAAAAAACTTAGTTTTTATTAAATTTCCAAGTTGATTCGAAGTTTCCTATAGGTTTACTTTTCTGCTCTTGGACTAAGTCGACCTACTGTAGCATCTCATTAACCTCCGAATTTGAAGAAGCAGAGGAGACACACATAATACATTCTTAGATATGAAGATCGTATTTGGTCTTACACATTTTGCTTTGATCCTATTCTTACCATTTCCATCATCCTCCACCAGATATGAAACTTTAACCCGAGGTTCGTCTCTAGTCCTTGAGCGTGACTCTTTAATCTCTTCACCATCAGGAATTTTTACTGCTGGTTTCTACCCGGTTGGTGATAACGCGTACATCTTTTCGTTATGGTACACGGAGCCTCTGTTCGATGGAAATTTGACTGTGGTTTGGATGGCTAATCGGGATGAACCGGTTAATGGAAGATACACGAAGCTTTCTTTGTTGGACTCCGGAAATCTTGTCCTAAATGACGCGGGACAGTCTATTGTATGGACCAGTGGAACCCAATCATCTTTGCCGGTGCTATTGAAACTCCATGATAATGGCAATCTTGTTCTCCACAGAGAAGATGGTGTCAATATTTGGGAAAGTTTCGACTCCCCGACGAACACACTTCTTCCTCTCCAATCACTTCGAAGAAATACGAAACTAGTAGCCTCGCGAAGCAGCAGTGACTATTCTTCGGGTTTGTACAAGTTGTTGTTTGGCAATGATAACGTCCTATCTCTTCTCTACGACAGTGAAGATTTTAGTAGTATTTACTGGCCTCCGCCGTGGCGAACAATTTGGGAGGAAGGAAGGACTAGCTACAATGCCAGCAAGATTGCCACCTTTGATTTAAGAGGATCTTTTCACTCGTCGGATGGATTCCAGCTCCATACATCGGATTATGGTTTCGGGCCTCAGAGAAGAATGACTCTGGATCACGATGGTAACCTTCGAGTTTACAGTTTAGACAAAGAGCTGAGGATTTGGAATGTCACATGGCAAGTCTTCAGGCAACCTTGTAAGATCCATGGCATTTGTGGTGTCAATAGTGTGTGCACTTACAGACATGATTCAAGCCGGAGGTGTTCGTGCTTACAAGGACACAAGATGAAAAACGCTGCCGATTGGTCGAAAGGATGCGTCCCAGAATTCAAGCTTCCGTGTAGCGAGAGCTATTCCCCATACTTTCTTAAGTATAATCAATTTCAGTTTTATGGTTATGACAAGGGGTTCTTCCCAAACTGCACTTTGGATCAATGCAAGAAATTGTGCTCGAGTGACTGTGAATGTATAGGATTCCAGTACGACCAGGAGAGTACTGGCTCGTATACTTGTTATACTAAGCCAACATTGTTAAATGGATTACAAACTCCGGGAGTGCAGTCCTGGTTTTACTTAAAATTACCTCAATCTTGGGGGCCTACTGGTAGAAATTCAACACTAGGCCATATCGACATGCAGTGTCCGAGCTCCGTCACACAACTTAGCAGGCAGTACAAGGAGGAGGAGGAGCATGGCTGGTTCAAGTACTTATTTTGGTGCACTGTGGCAATCGGAGCATTTGAAATCTTTTGTCTGCTTATATACTTGTATTTAACCCACAAAAGTTCAAGTCCAACCAGACAAGGGTATGTTCAAGCTGCTACTGGATTCAAGAGATACACATACGCAGAACTGAATAAGGCTTCCATTAACTTCAGCCAAGAAATTGGGCGAGGAGGCAGCGGTGTGGTGTATAAGGGAACTTTATCGGATAATCGGATAGCTGCCATCAAGTTCTTAAATATTGAAGCAATGCAAGGAGAAGCTGAGTTTCTAGCTGAAGTTAACTTGATTGGGAGGCTGAATCATGCAAATTTAATTGAGTCGTGGGGTTATTGTGCTGAAGGGAAGTATCGGATACTCGTTTTCGAGTATTTAGAACACGGATCTCTTTTAGAAAATCTTTACTCCAACAAACTAGACTGGAAGAAAAGATATGATATCGCAATAGGCACGGCTAAAGGGCTAGCATACTTGCATGAAGAATGCTTGGAGTGGGTTCTCCACTGTGATGTGAAGCCTCAGAACATACTTTTGGACACAAACTACGAGCCTAAGGTGGCGGATTTCGGGCTCTCGAAGCTTCTGAACAGAAGCTGCAGCGAGGAGAACATGAACGTATCCAGGATACGAGGGACAAGAGGTTACATGGCTCCTGAATGGGTTAGTCACCTCCCAATCACTTCTAAAGTTGACGTGTATAGTTACGGGATTGTCGTGTTGGAAATGGTGACTGGGAAGAACCCGAAAGATTTGTACGTTGAGACGAAAAACCGTGGGATGGGGGGGAAGATGCTGATGAATTGGGTGATGGAGACTACGAATGAAGAGGGATGGATTGAGAAAATCGTTGATCCTAGTTTGGGAGGTGAGTATGACGCGGAAAGATTGAGGAATTTAGTGGAAGTGGCTTTGAAGTGTGCTCAGGAAAGTAGAGATGATCGGCCAACGATGAGGGAAGTTGTGAGTATGTTAGAAACATAATTCCCTCTATTGGTTTATGAAATTAATTATGTTTGTCCTTGTAACTTACCAATACAGACCAAGTCTCTGAATTCTTAATGAAATTCATCATTTGATTTTGGATATAAAACTTAACAGGTATTTGGAATTGAGACTTGTTAATAGTTTGGATTTGGATGAGGCATATGGTTCAAATTCATTTCTCGGGAAAACAAAATAAACTATTTGTCCCCTTACTTGGTCCTTAGCCTAACTTTGATTTCAAATTTCAATCGTAATACAACAACTTTCTTCCTTTTTGCAATTTTAAGTATATTTTGTCCGGAGTTTGGACGTGGAGAGTCACTTATTGCTGACATGGCCGAGGTGTATAAACAAAATTATTTCACTAATACTGAGATAAGAGTACTAAAATCAAAAACTTATTTTCTCATATTCATGCTAAATTTTTTAGAATTATTTAAATACTATATGTTATAAACCATAAAAGAAAGAGAGATGAGTAAAGAGAATTCATGAAAGAGAAGAGAGAACGAATCAATACTCAGGGTGCAATTTTCATTGAACATAATCACCCTATTTATAGAAAAGATTACGACATACAAATCTTTACCTATATTAACTTGTCATATTTATCTTGATTACAAATCTAACTAAATAAGATAATCATCTATAATAAGAATATATTTATAACACTCTCCCTTATATGATTATTTACACAAACAATCGATTCGCCAAATATCCATGTGACAATATGGATGCTTAGAAACTTCATCGAGACTTAATGTTGTCTCGTTAAAACCTTTCAATAAAACACATTGGGAAAAATCCATACGAAAAAAATATTACATTAATAGATACTTTTTTTGATGTATTCCCGACGATAGATTCGTCTCTTTAAAACCTTGCTAGGAAAAATACAGTGGGACAAAATCCTAGTGAAAGAAAGAATACGATATTTCTCGTTAATTGTTAATTGTTAATTGTTAATTGTATCATTCAAAACCTTGAAACGAAAAATCACGTGGGGAAAAAATAATAGATGAGGAAAAAGAGTACAACTTTGATTGCTCCCTTGTTGCAAGCATCACTTGAAATAATCAATTCTTCGTATTTTCATCTTGTACACTGATTTGCCAAAATTGATGCAGGTGATAATTTTGTAAAAAAAATCAGTCATATTATCTTCAGTTGTTGATAATCTCTTTCTTTAAATCAAAAATATATACCATGATCATTTTAATTTGTATAAAGACATGTTCTATTGAAATAATAGTTTTGGCGTTGAATCTAAATCCATTTGATACCTCAAATCCTAAGAGGATTTTTTATGCATATCACTGTCAAATCAACTGATCCATGACAACTGAAAATATTTTATCATAACCGACTTTGTGTTAGAAACTCTGAGCTAAAGTGTGCTCATATTTCACATGTCATTTGTCAATATTTTTATTGACAATCATTACGAATTGTATTTCAAGATAATCATAATTTTGCATTATAGCAAAAACACATTAATAATTATATCATTTTGATCCCAAATAATATGTGAAATCTCATCTTTCAATATACTTGTTATTCTTCATTAATAATACCATCCAAATTGGATTCATTAAAATATTTGATCGATCACGCTTTTAGCGTCTTTTATGTTTACTTGCAAGTAATATAAGATATGTCTTGCAGGATATCAATTTATTTCAGAACAACTAGCCTCTATTATTCTTTTGACATTGAGATATTCACTCATTTTCTTTGAAGGGATTCTTCGTCACTTCAGACGAGTTGTATATATACATTGTTCAACTAGAACATTAATGAAGCTTAATAGTATAATCGATCTTATACACAAGATCAAATAGCGTATTTTGAGATTTAAACTTGGAACTTCGTGTTCACTTTATATTACATTAGGATCGATCTCAAAAATATTCTTTTAGCTTCTAGTTCCTCCCCCTCAATGTTGGAAATATCTTTTTACAATAATAACAAATAAGAAATTGTGTCATAAAAATCTCATTGCTCAAAATATTTGATCATAAGATTCAAATTATTTCTAACATATCTACAATCTCTTCAAGAGATTAACTTTAGTGCATTTGTCGCACATAACACATTATCAGTTGGCACAATATATACAACATATATTTTCGATGTCCCCAAAATATGATGCATTTGTTATCAAAATCAATGATTTCAATTGTTGATTGGAGGTATAATAAATTAACTAAACCAACGTATTTCTAATTATAAAATTAATATTCATATTCTTTCTTTTAATCAACGTATTTATAATCATAAAAAAAATGCGTTTCAATTGCTATCAATGGCCAACCACCCTTATTTTACATGACGTCTCTTTACTTTTACCTGTCAAATATTCAATGTTCTTTGTTTTTTGGTAAAAACTTGTGTGAAACGATCTCACGGGTCTTATTTTGTGAGACAGATCTTTTATTTGGGTCATCCATGAAAAAGTATTACTTTTTATGCTAAGAGTATTATTTTTTATTGTGAATATCGGTAGAATTGACCCGTCTCATAAGAGACATACTCTTGTTTTTTAGCCTAAAATTTAGATTTCGGTATAACTTCTTAATTTTTATAATATTATTAAAAATATTTATTGACCATTTTCTTATTAAAAAAACAACTTTTATTTTTAATTAATTTACAATTTATTTCATATATATATATCTTAACTCATTTAAAAAAATTGTTCCACTAAGAGCTTCTCCAATCGAGCTCTAAATTAGCGTAAAAAGCAAGATGGTGTAGTTTGTTCATTCTCCAACCCAGCGCTATGTTTGACGCCAAGATAGAGATTTGCTGCAGTGTTGCACCAAATTTGGTGCAACACTATAGCAATAGCGTTGCTTTTTTTTTTTCTTCTTTTTTTTTGTTTTATTTTTGTAATTCCTTTTTTTTATGTTATTTTACTTAAACTCTAAATATTATATAATTAGTTTTATAATCTAATTTAATTATTAAAATGTATTATTTCAAACAATAAATTTTAACAAAGTGATTTTAAAAAACTTGGATATTTTAATTTAATACATAATTAATAAAGATAATATTATTATGTTAATAAATTATTTGTGATAAATTAGTTGTAGTAAATAAAATAGTATAAAATATGCCCTGAATATCTTAATCATGTAGTTATAATTAAATTAATTAATATTGAATACAAAGATACAAATATAAAAAAAAAATAAGATTTCAAACACTAATTTTTTGAAAATCAAAGAAAATGATACAAAATTAAATAAACAAACATAAAAAACACTAAATTATTAAAATTGACATTACAATACAACATAAAATAAAATAAGATGACAACACTTAAAATCAAAGATAATGATACAACATAAACCTAAACAAGATAATAAACAACAAACTATTAAAAATCATACCACAATAAAATAAAATAAGGATGACAAGCACTTAAATTTAAAACGGAGGTAAGCTGGATCCAGATCCTTCAATGTCTCCAAAATATTTTCCATAGTCGAGACTATCACGTGCACGTTTTCTTTCTTCCCTCTCACTCAAAATTCTTGACTGTTCGTGTAATGCCCGAGATGTTATTACTGTGAACAGACCTTACTTAATTGACAGAATTAAGATTGTAGGAACTCACATGGCGAAGCCGGGAGTCGGTATAACACAAGACTAAAAGTTTGTACAGAACCTTTGGCACCCGAGCGGTAGAAAATGACCGCCCGAGCGCCAATGCATTACAAAAGAAGAATTCATACAGAACGTCTGGCGCCCGAGCGACTGAAAGTTACCGCTCGAACGCCAGAGTAGAACAATTTTAGAGCTCGGACAGAGCCTTCCGCGCCCGAGCGGTAGTCTTTGACCGCCCGTCAGAATTTCAATCCGACTTCAGTATCGTGTTTCTATCGACGAGAGCTTCAACTAGACGTAAGTTTTATTAAATTTTGATATGGTTTGAAATTATGATATTGTCAGAATCGGATAGAATTGATATATGATGTTCTTGAGATATTAGAAATCGTAGAACCGAGAACATATTGAAGACCACATTGTTTATACATTTGTTATGATTTTTCAGAGATGGAATTGAGATTATTCAGATTTCTGAGATTATGGGTTATATTGGATATTAGTTATGATTTGTAATTGATATATATTGTTGTCTGAGTCGACGGGGATATCAAGACTATACTGTTATGCCGTCGAAACAGAATTAGATTGAGTATTGATCAGAATGAGTATTGATATGAGTTGTATATTGATATTGTTCCTATTCGACACGTCATTTCAGATTGGTATTGACAGCTTCGAATTCAGGACTTCGACTTTGTCAGAACTACAACAAGAAAGGTATAAATCAATGTTAACCGAGAGATCGACTTGGGTCAGACTAGACTTGAGTTTCCCTAAATCACATACTTGTATGTTATTGGTTTCATACCTTTATATTGTTTGAATGAGTATGCTTAGTCTATTGATTTATAGCAAAGCAGAGAATAACAGATAGCTATTGAGTGAGAGTCACTGACAGAGGTGCCAGATTATGACAGAGTAGTCACTGGCCCATTGCACATTGTCAGAATAGGCATTGGCGGATATGCTAAGTCTATGGCGGATATGCCAAGACACTGGATATTTGATTTATATCGATGTTACTTAGGAGTGGATCGATTCCTATCGCTGAGATTCGATATATGTGTTAATGTCCAGGAACCGGGATCCCGAGAATAAAGATGAGTCGAGTCTGAAACGACGAGTCAAAGAGTTTTATCTGTATTCACTAATGTGACATATATTATTATTCATGTTCTTTGATACATGGTTTATGCTTTTACAAATGATTTTATGTATTGTATTGATTCATTGTTTATATTGGAATTTTATTCTCACCGGAGTTATCCGGCTGTTGTCGTGTTTGTATGTGTGCATGACAACAGGTGGGACAGGATCAGGGTCAAGAAGAGGATGAGAGAAAGGACAAGTTAGCGTGGTGATCCGGATCAGAAGTAGTTAGGTTTCAGCACTTGATATATAGTAGTTGAATCCTAGTTTCGTTTGTTGTATGCTGTACAACACTTGTACTTCTATACTGATGTGTATACTAGATTGATTCCATTACGTTCCGCATTTAAAACAAAAAAAAATTTTAGACCCTATTAATCTTAATTGATTGAATTATTCCCAAAGAATGATTAAGAAATGAATTAACGTCCGGGTTCCCACAGTTCGGCCCTAAAATTTTCACGCAAAGATGGATCTTGAATTGAGTTGAGATCGATTACCAAAATTTTGTTTTCTTCTTGAAACCTAGTCAAATCTAACATTTGTTGATTTTGTTCTATTTTTGTTTCATTTTGTTCCAATTTTTGTTCAGTTTGTTGCATACGTTTTATCTGTAATTCTTTGTTATGTTCACGATACGCATTTCAAGTTTGGATTATTTCCAGAATTTTTTCTTGTCCTAATCTCATTGATTCAATTGTCTGTGACATATATTAATCTTTTTTCTTTTTCAAATTTGCTTTTTTCACTCCATGTAGAACCCGTAAACCAGACTACGTATAAACCATGCATAATTTCTAGTATTTTAAATTAAAAATGGTTTCTTTATTATTTAAAGCATTTTTTTAAAATTTGATAGTCATGATTATTTATTTTAAATCGCATAAGTTTAGTTTTATCCTTTCAGTTAAATAAGTGAGGCCGGACTGGAGTTTGAGTTTTAAGATAAAATTTAATGATAAGAAATATTCCTAGAATTTATTCATGATAAAAGATAATTTATTTTAATGTAAAAAAATGTTTAAGAATTTAATTAATTAATTAGAGTTAAGTAGTAAATAAATTCTTCTATGTCCAATAATTTAATTAAAATCCTAAATTAAAATATGTGACCAATTGAGATAAGTTAATCTAGGTTTATTTTATTTAAGAAATTGTAACTTAACATGTTAGTGAATTTAAATTAAAAATTAGTCATGCATACAAGATAATCACTATCCTAAATTAATTATTTAATTCACTAAAATACTTAATGGGTAGATAAAACTTTAAAGATTTAAAATACAAGATTTAAGCAATATTCTCACCCCATTTTAATAGAATTTTCGGCCACCCCACTTCAAAGGATTTAAAATTTTGACAACTCATTTTCTTTGATTCTTTTACTTATCCATTCTTGGTAGATTAATCCCCTCAATTTAATCACCACTAATTATTAATTAAACAATATTCCTACCCCATTTTTTACAAGAATATCGGCCACCCCCTTTAAATATTTGATATGGATTGACAACTCACCATCTTGATTCATATCCTTAATCTTTTCTTGAGAGATAATTCCCTAATCATGTAATCTTCAATAATTAAATAATTAAGCAATTTCCTACCCCACTTTGAATGATAAAAATCGGCCATCATCCCTTGATATCATCCCTCAATCCCACAATATCATATCATTCATATCTAGCAATCAACTCAAGGATAGAAAGATTCATTTCCTCCCTTCTATCTTGCAACTTCCTCATTCACTTCCTAGCCATTTCTTTCTCCTCATTTTCGAAAATTTTAGAGCATTTTAGAGAGGAAAAATCGTGGGAGGCTAGCAAGAAAAGAAGAGAGAAAAGTAGAAAAGAAAAGGGACTCCGTCTCCTCCGTGCCGTATTCATCGTATCGATTTGTTTTCATTTCAAACAAATCCAAGGCATGTATATATTATTCTTTTCTCTTCAATCAAGTCCTATACATGTTTTTAAACCATATTTTGTTCATGAATCATGAAGCATATTCGAAATTATGGCAGCAACTTTTCAAAAAATCTGTGCAGAATTTTTACTCCCACTTGTGCTTAACGTTTGGTATGATTTTTGTGATTTCAGGGGTTGGCTTGGTTCCAGGCATTCAAGGCTGCACCTAGGCATGTACTAGAGTGTATTGGACTCATGTTGGTCCATTAGCTCAAGCCCCTACTCGCTGGATTCAAGACTTGACAGCAACTCCACCATAGTTGCAAGTTGAGTCTCGAAAATTCTGGTTTTCGAATGCTCAAGGAGGTTCGAATCTTGGTTGGCTTTTGGGCCTGTAACCATGGTTAGGACCCTCTCTTAGCACGTCTAGGACATGACCAAGATGACCTTTCATGGCTTGGTTCATGATCCCATCGTAAGTTTAAACAAACAAGACAAGTCCCTCGGTTTCCTTCTTTTTCGGTTTTGGGTGTGTGAGTTTCGAAATTTGTGTGTTGGGTGGATCTTGGTTGGCTTCTAGCGCTTAGCCATGGTTCACACAATACCTCATGATGTCTAGATCATGCCATATTTGATCAAATGGCCACTGGAATGATATATGACAACAAAATGAAGCAACACCCTCCACGGTACAGCATGGTGTTCTCGGGTGGAACTTCGGATTGTCGTAGGTGTTGGTTTGGATTATGGTTGGCCTATGGTCCTTAGCCATGGTTCAATCCATACCTTAGGATGTTGGGAAGAGGCTCTGGTCGGTGGTTCAAGCCCCAATGACCATTAGCCTTGTAAGCGAAGCCAAGCAAGCACAGTTGCTGCCCCTGGAATTTTACAGCAACTTTGCCTTCGATTCAGAGGTGTGTTTCGAGTCCTTGGTTGGATTTTAGACTATGGCCTTGGACCGGACAGTACCTTATTGAGTTAGGAAGGTCATGTTTTTGGCCGTTTGTGATTTTGTTAAGTTTAGAGGTCGTACGAGAATTTACGGTGCAATGTGCCTAAATGACTTTCGAAAGAGCGTTTCATGTTTTGGCCTCCATTCTCCAAAATTTCGACTTGTACAACTTTAGGCGCATTATTTCATCATTTTAGGTGTAATTTAATCATGAATAAATTATGGTTCGGTGTTCGTTCGGGTTGACACGGAGTCATGGTTAAATACTAAGTCGTTGAGCGTAATTGTCTCGTTTTTGGGTTCAATTACGAAGTTTTGGTCAAGTTAAATCATTTGCATATTTTCATGTTAGAATTAGGCGCAACGAGCCTGGGAACGATCCAACCCACTTGGTAAATTAATACATGATGTTTAATTATGTTATTTAATTATAT
>NW_027359437.1:0-736 GCF_012295235.1 Primulina huaijiensis | reverse complement strand
AAAGTTTGCTACCGATTAAGTTTGTCCCTTACTATAAATAAATTTACCGCTTTCCTAATTTGGATTACTAAGTCCCACGTTTTTAAAAATAGAAACCTTATAAAAATCGTCCCCGGTTCTCTCGCCTTTTGCCGTACATCACTTATTCGACTGTAGAAAGTTCACATTCATAACATTCGGTCAACTAATTATTAAATCATTCCAATATTTAAACATGCTCCTAGCCCACTCATTTAAATAAATTCAAATAAATTTTCATGCATGCATGTGGTTAGTGTGTTCGTGTTTTCGGACGTTACACATACAGTTCCATATAAAGAATATATTTACCTGTTAATCCAGCACAACCTGATGAGAAAACACTGAATGGTGGGGCCTGCATCCCAAAACAATAATTAAGAAAAAATAACCCAATGAAGAAAACATAGAAAAGAAGAGGGAAGAATAAAAAATCAGCGCAGAAGGAAAGCTCCTTATCAATTTAAAATTGGACGTAAATAACTTTTGTAATACCTTTAACATTAATGTTACTCACTCATGCACATGACAAACTTATACAAAATAAATGAGGGGGCCATAGTAAAGTGTTCTTAGATAACATTTCAGTATTCAAAATATTTAAACGCATACAAAAAGAAAACTAAGTTAAATTTAATATAGCAGAGATAGTGAAGTATTAAAATTCAAAGAGTACTTAGAATATACAATGACCCAACCCCCACATTATATTCCACGC
>NW_027359436.1:0-871 GCF_012295235.1 Primulina huaijiensis | reverse complement strand
ATCTATGTCACAAACATTAACACACCGAATCGTCATAACAATACATTACTGTGTTGTAAAATATACGTCACAAACACACAAGCATATGTATTTGACCCCATAATTCGATCTTCTCGCCTTCACCTACCTGCAATGAATACACAATTTTAAAATGTTATGGTTTAATTATAAGGTACATTACGTTATTGTAGATCTTTTACCTCCCACGTTGTCTCTCTCTCGTTGATGGCTGATCCATCTCGTTTCTTATGCGTGTCCTGCGATCTCTACCAGCCTGCCTCCTTTGTCGGCGAACACTATTGTGTTGTAATTGGAATGTAGGTTCATCCCAATATTGTTCATCATGAATAGGGTAGAACCTTCCATCGTACGTGTTCACGTATTCGCTCAGTGTGAACCATGGTTGTACAAGCTGTGCGGGATTCAAACCAAACCATATTGCTGCACATATAACATGTGAACAAGGAATTCCAAATATTGTGAATTTACCACATGTGCATTCACGAGTTGAAATGTTGACTGCTTGTACGTGATGCTGACGACCAGGTCTTCCTCCTGTCGCGACGGATGCTGTTTTATCCCTTTGGTCAAATCTTAAAACTCGATGTTCAATTGATTTTTTTGACCACATATCAAATTTAGAGTACGCAAAGTCGGTCCATGGTTGATTTTTTTGCAGCATCTTATCACTTCGCGCTCGCCGTTGAATGAAATAGTGCACGCATCGTTGTAATGTCAGCTCCACTATTGCAGTTATTGGAAGACGTCGAACCCCTTTCAATACACCATTAATACATTCAGACATGTTCGTCGTCATTATCCCTCTTCTCCATCCCCCATCATGAGCCAATGACCATTTTTCTTTTGGAAT
>NW_027359435.1:0-620 GCF_012295235.1 Primulina huaijiensis | reverse complement strand
AAAAGTTTTATGGCAAAAAATTGAGAAAAATCAAAATCAAGGGCATAATAGGAAGTTTCGAAATTTTGAGGGTTTAAAATGCAATTTCATAAATTGTTGGGGCAATTTCGCAAATATCTGAAAATCTAAGGATCAAAATGCAAAATTTTGAAAATGTAGGGACCGAAATGTAATTAACCAAAATATAGGTGCTAAAGTGTAATTATCTAAAGTTTAAGGACTAAATTGTAAACTCCGAAAAGTTCAGGGACCTATTTGAAATTATCAAAAACTTAAGGACCAAATGTGCAATTTCCGAAAATTGAGGGACCAAAATTGAAAATTCCGAAAATTTAAGGGGTCAATTTGCAATTTTTGGGGACTAAATCAAATTTCGAAAAATTTAAGGGCTAAAATGTAATATTACAAGAAATGCTTAAGTTCAACAAGTAATCTTCACATAACTTTGGGAGAATAATGATAGAAATTCCTTAAGGTTCAACACGAAAAGATTTAAAAAACGTTTTCGCCGCAGGGAGGATTATCATTCAAGGTGTAGCAACCTACGCACTGCTAGATTCAGGAGCTACACATTCTTTCATATCCGAGATATTCATCAAGCGATTAAATATTATTCCAGA
>NW_027359434.1:0-908 GCF_012295235.1 Primulina huaijiensis | reverse complement strand
GAATTTTGTCGTGGTTGTCGTCGTTCCTCTAGTGACACATGTTGGAAGATTGAGCATAACTCTTTACTCAAACTTTCAAATGACATGAAGTTAATTGGAGATCCAAGCCAAGACATATAGCTACAACTTTCATGTTTACCACTTTTTCAAATTATGAAGGAAAGAGGCGTTTCGGAGGCAATCTTTGAGGCGGCTGTGCGCAGAGCGGCGCCCGAGCGGTAAGAAATAACCGCCCGAGCGCCACTGATTCTGAAAATTTGGTTTTGGAGAGTATGGTCCGCGCCCGAGCGGTAGTTTATGACCGCCCGAGCACAGTACAAAAAACGTGTTTTGGGTATTTTAAGGCTTATAATCGGTTGTAGCACCATTTCTTCCTCATTTTCTTCTCCTCCCTTCCCTTCTCCTTCGATTTTGAGCTAGGGTTCTCATTCCTTTCTTTTGTCCCTTTGATTGAAGTTTCTAGTTGAGTTATTGAAGTGAGAGCAAGATCATCTTGGAGTTAAGGAGCTAAGGTAAGCTTGTTGTTTTGGTTATTATTTGGATTATGATGTTGGGAAATCATGGGATGTTTGATTGTGTTGGTTTTATGGGTTTTATGGTATGGGTTTATGACTATTGAGATGTTGATGGTTCAATACATGGTTTATTGTTGTAGGAATTGTACCAAGAGAATAGAATCAAGTGATCCAAGTGTAGTAAGTGGAATTCATTCCTTGCGCTCACATGAATTATATATATTGTATTTCAAATGGTTTTAACATGCTATTCCTTTTCATTTGATTTATGTTATGTATTGGTACACTTTGTTGTATATTAGAGGTTTTTATATGCCTTAATTGTATAAAAGGGAATGCAAATGAAAGGAGCATTCAAGGTGTTTGTTTTAATGTCCAAGAGAGATTTCAAAT
>NW_027359433.1:0-534 GCF_012295235.1 Primulina huaijiensis | reverse complement strand
TGACTCAAGATGCCAACTTGCGAGACACTCACTTTGAAACGTCTATTAATTTTAAAAGTGCGGAAATAAATTTTTTTTTTTTACAAGCTCATTTTTCGAACATAAACATTTAAATATTTTACATGCAGAAAAATATAACATTTAAAAATGATCTTAAACACTTGACTGTAAAAATAGAGCAATTTAAAAATAACTAACGTCATCCAAAATCAACGTAAACATAAACGTGTAAAAATCGTAATATCATCAACATATAAAATGTGTAACTCCTCTCAAAACACATGAATCAATATGCGGAAAAATAATGGTCCTCGGGTCGTGTCACCGCACACCCCGCCTGCCTACTCAGTCTTCGGCACCTCCGGTCCCCTGCTCAAAATGCTCACCTGCATCACACACGCCTAGTGAGTTTAAAGACTCAACACACATGTACCAGTAATAACAAGTATATATACGTAGCACACAGCAGTGAAAAATAACATAATCAATATACATTTCATGAGCTTAAAAACATGAACATAAGCGTGTCGTGCA
>NW_027359432.1:0-252 GCF_012295235.1 Primulina huaijiensis | reverse complement strand
CTCGAACTGGAGGCAAACCCGGAATCTCATCTGGGAAGACGTCAGGAAACTCACATACCACTGGCAAATCTGCCAATGTAGGGCTCAATTTCAGTACATCTACTGAATACACAAGGAATCTCTCTGCTCTTTTCTGTAATAATCGAGTCATAGATAAAGCAGATATCAAAAGAATTCGCGCTCTGGAACCCTTACCGTAAAATTTCAATTCATCAGCCATGTCTGGTCTGAATCTCACAATTTTCTGGAAAC
>NW_027359431.1:0-346 GCF_012295235.1 Primulina huaijiensis | reverse complement strand
TAGCTTGTCATTCAGGCTAATATATAAAGAAATATAAATTAAAAGAAGTAAACAAAAATAAAAACAGAAATTATCTTACAAAGTTTTGTTCAGCACTTAGAACTTTTTTTAGCTTCAGAAGGATTTTAAAAAGAGTATAGAGAGAGAGAGAGGGGGGAGTAAACTCAACCGTGTCTAATGAAGTAAAATGAAAACCTATTTATAGAAGGAAGAGCCGGACATGAACCCCGGGCTCCAAAACTATAAATAAACATTGCTTGCTTTATAAAATGAATTTTTATGAAAATATGAAGTGTTTTACTTATTTTAAAAGAAGATGTTTAGTTTTATATCTTCAAGATAAATA
>NW_027359430.1:0-5737 GCF_012295235.1 Primulina huaijiensis | reverse complement strand
AAGTCCAGGGACCCGTACCCTGGCCCGGTGGACCCGTACCCCGGTGAAATCTTAAGTCCAGGGACCCGTATCCCGGCCCGGTGGACCCGTACCCCGGTCAAATCTTAGGTCCAGGGACCCGTACCCCGGCCCGGTGGACTCGTACCCCGGTCAAATCTTAAGTCCAGGGACCCGTACCCTGGCCTGGTGGACCCGTACCCCGGTTAAATCTTAAGCCCAGGGACCCGTACCCTGGCCCGGTGGACCTGTACCTCGGTTAAATCTTAAATCCAGGGACCCGTACCCTGGCCCGGTGGACCCGTACCCGGTTAAATCTTAAGTCCAGGAACCCGTACCCTAGCCCGGTGGACCCGTACCTCGGTTATGTCCCAATTCTGTGGATCTGCACCCTGACCTAAGAGTGTTAGGTGAAGATCGATTAAAATTGACCACGATATTTAAAGCAAAATACAACACGCAGGAATATCAAGTGCGGCAAATGAAAAGCAGAGTATTTTCATTAATACTAGGAAAAATTTACAAGGTGCCCGGAAACCCGGGAATAAAAAAAAATAAAAAGGGGAAGGAATTTAATCTACAGGGGGTCCTGCTGATCTTCCTCTACCTCTGGCAAGGACGCCACGACTTTTTTTAAATCCGGGAAATCCTCTCGGTCGGCTGGAACCAGGCCTGCCTCTTCAAATTGTTCCAGGCACTTGTTGAAGCCCTGTTCAAAGTAAGGAAAAGCCTTATCGGCCACCATCTTTTTGAACTCCCGGGACTTCAAGAAGTGAACCGTTTGTTCTTCCTGGGTTTTCTTTATCAGTTCGACGGCAGCCTGAAAGTCCTCAGCCTTGACCCGGGAATATTCCGCTTCCGCCCTCGCTGCCTTCGTCTCCGCCCGGGCTTCAGCAAGTTCTGCCCGGATCAAGTCCATCTGTTGCTGCCAAACAGCCTTCTCTCGGGCCAGAACATGATCATGGAGATCATTCAGCCTACCCACCTCCTCCTGAAGTTTGGCATGCGTCTCCCGGGCAGAGGTGGCTTGAGCGTTGGCCCTTTTAGCAGCCCGAGCCACTCGCTCAAAAGCTGACATGAGCATTTGCAAGCCCTGAAAGAACAGAAGATTAAAAAAAAATGAATATAAAATAAAATGATAAGTAACAGGGGGAGACTTACAGAAAAGGACCGGGCCACTCCTTCACATAGGAGCTCATTAGGGTGAATTCCCTGGAGATGTGTCACCTCGTCAGGGCGTGGAAGACCTCGGATCATCTTGACGAGATCTGAGCTAACGTCTTCCCCAAAAATGTTAGGGAGGACGCAAGGCCTTCCTCCTGAGGGACCAGCAGAGGAACCGGTGAGAGGAGGGGAGCGGACGATCTCCTCGGGTTCATCTTCCACAACCACCGTTTCAATGACCGGCTCAGTTATGGCTTTTTTTTTTGCGGGTTTGAAGAGGAGCTGAGTCCTATTCATGAGTGGTCTCTTCCTGGAGGGGGATCGTCTCTGCCCGGGTATTATTTTCCCCTTCAACCCGCCGCTTCTCAGCTTCCCGAGCTTCAGCCTTTGCCCGGGCTCGACGCTCTTCATTCTCTTGAGCCTCTCGAGCCCTCTTTTCTGCCCGAGCCTTCTTCTGCTCGGCCTTCTTCTTGGCAGCCGTCTCAACCAAACTTGCCTTAATCATATCTTTTTCAGCTGCATCAATCAACACATCAGAAGAATTTACATACAAGAATAAAAGAATTAGGAGAAATAATTTACTGGCCTGTGACTCGGCTTGATCGTATTCATCAATAATCTGGTCCACCAGGTCTTTAGGTCGGGACCCAATCCCATAGAACACCAGATTATCTCCCTCGATCAGCACGGAAGATCAAGCTCGAGTAAAAAGAGGGAGAAATTTATAGTCTCGAGGAAGCTCAGGTTGCGGAGGCAAAGAATAAAAAAAGCCTGTTGCACAGGTCGGAGGAGAGGGGAGTTGTAAAAAGAAAAACTTTGTTTTCCACCCCTTCAGCAAGGAAAGGATGTGATTCAAAAACCGATAATGCATTCGAACCATGAAAGAAAAGACCCCGTCATTAAATCGGCAAGAATAAAAGTAATGGAAAATAGAAGCATTGATTAGGAGGGATTTCATGCGAAACAAAATAAAAGTGGCAGCCATAATGCGAAAAGCGTTAGGGTGAAGATGATTGATCGGGAGCCCAAAGAACCGGGCAATTCCTTCAAAAAAGTGATGAATGGGAAAACGAAGACCACTTTTTAATTGCTCTACAAAAAAAGTAAGAAAACCTGGGGGGGAGTGTCCGGATGATCATTAGGCTCGGGGATTTTTATTTTGTAGGAAGAAGGAATTGATCCCAGGGACCTGATCTCCTCAACTGCCCCGGGACGAAGGGTGGAAGTTACTGTAGAAAACCATATAGGTTCTGCTACCTTATCCTTCCCCTTGCCTTGGGTACCAGAGGGGCGGGAAGAAGAAGCTTTAGATTTTTTGAGGGGGTGGGAAGACACGATAGGGATGCCTATAGGAATTTGAACAGATTGTTTGGAAAAGGTCGGGGAGTTATCCACCGACCGACCCTTGGCATTTTGACC
The DNA here is from genome assembly GCF_012295235.1 of Primulina huaijiensis. Taxonomy (NCBI): domain Eukaryota; kingdom Viridiplantae; phylum Streptophyta; class Magnoliopsida; order Lamiales; family Gesneriaceae; genus Primulina; species Primulina huaijiensis. The sequence goes on along the minus strand of NW_027359430.1, from coordinate 3,157 downwards.
AGAAATAGAAGAAGTGGAATTCGACATGATTCAAATAAAAATAAAGGAGAAGGAACTTACGGTAAGAGAGAAGTGAAGGTGATGAACAGAGACTGGAAAAATCGCCGAAATAAAAACTTGCGCGTAAGTAAAGCTTGAGAGAGAAATCCGGCAGAGCTTCGCTATGAGTTTGAATTTGCAAATGGTTTTTGAAAAATCGGTCGTCCACTATATATAGGGGAAGGAATTAATCTACACCGTTGATCTAAGATAGATTGAACGAGCCAGATCAACCTCGAAAATTGAGCGGGATGATTAGGCGGGATATGTGAAAAGATAAGTGCATAAATCGAGGCGTCATGATCATTTATATGCTCGGAATGCTTACAGATTCTGACAGCTTTCCCAAAGGGCATGCGTCATTATAATACTCTATTAGTTACCCAAGAATACAGCCCGACATCTTATCTATAAGCCCGGGTGGTGTAGGAGCCCGGCGTCTTAACTATAAGCCCGGGTGGTGTGAGAGCCCGGCATCTTATCTATAAGCCCGGGTGGTGTGAGAACTTGTCTTATTTGTCATCCGGGGTAATGCGAAAGCACGGCATGCTGTTTATAAACCTGGGCGATATCAGGCCCCGACATTTTATTCTGAGCCCGGGAAATTCGAGGCCCGGTAATTTATTTTAAGCCAAGGAAACATTAGGTCCCGGCATTTTAGTTTTATTCTATAGTCGTATATTATTCGGTTTATATGAGTTTGGGCACAGAAAATTAAAGAAACAAAGTACGTTAATATAAATTTTATTAAGGAAGTTGTCGATGCCGTCTTACATCTGCTGTTCTCAAAGCTACATAATCTTGCCACTCAGTTATCCAATCGGTCAATTCTTGAATGTGAAGGTTGGTGAAGGACTCGGTGGTTGAAATCTTGTGCAGCTGATGCCATTCTTTCCACAGCATCGCATGCAGCAGAACTTGATCAGTAGCCAGATCTGCAACTCGAGCTACCTCGAGCTCTCGCCTGTATTTCCTCGCCACTGCTCTTTGTGCACGAGTGAGGGCCAGATCGTTTTGGTGCATGTTACTGATATCTTGAATTTTATACCAGGTAGACATGACCTTTACGCAGATATATTCTTCAATAGTCCTCTTCAAACCCTCCGGATAAGGGTGTATGCCATCCGGTGCTTGAACGTGCGTATCACCGGAAGTGACTGTACTACTGCAAACACTCGACTCACTTGAACTCGACATATTGAACTAATGATTGTCACCTTTCGTTTCTGCCATCTTATTTATAGGCAAGTGTCATTTAATATTGAAGAAGTTGGAAAGTTTCAAGCCAATCAAAACGACTTATCATTTATTAGGGAGTTAATCACAGCCGTTGATCTACAAACGCACAAACGCCTAGGATGAATTTTGGAAGTTGAGCCGGGCAGACGCAAGGACATGCACGAATATCAATGTATTGAACTTGTCGGATTCTCAGAATATGGAACAATTTTTCGGTAATATAAATGCTAAAGCATGCATCATAGCCACATCGCGCGGATTACCCGGGAACCCCAACCAAACGGAATATCTGAGCCCGGGAAATTTAAGGACCCGACACCTTATTCTAATCCTATGGTATATTGTCTCGGTATTCTGGTTTATCATTTATCCGTTATTAATTCTCGAATGACGTCAGTTAGTTTTCAATTATTTAATTCATGATATATGCATCTGCTTGTGAAATTTAAAGATACCAGGAAAATAAACGACCAAGACAAACTGGGAGAAATATTTCTTGTATTATTCATTAGCACANTTTTGCTACTAATCTGGGGGTCGTAGCTTCTCCCGTTTCGTAAAAGAACTTCAGCCCCTGGAGCTCTTCCCAATAGCAAATAATTTTATGGAAGACTTCATCTTCTATGGTAGCTTTTCGAGCCTCCAAAGTAGAATCTTTGGAAGCCTCAGTCATATCTGAAACCTTCGAGCCACTTGCATTTGCCATTATACTACTCTTTAGGTAATAATATGATGAGATGATGGAAAAATAGGTGGGTTATCATATATAGAGGGAAGAGGTTGATCACAGCTGTTGGATTTTCGAATACATGAACGGTCAAGATAAGTATCGGAAGTTGAACCAGATAACTGAAAAGACGGGCGCAGATATCAGAATATCTTTATTATCATTATCGGGAACACGAGATGTTTTGGATAAGATTGAAGTTTAGGGCTCAGGTCAGCAATATCCACGTGTCCTTACATTGCAATCAACCCTTAAAATCCCCAGTGATAAGGTGATTTTCCTGACCGGGCACACGAGATCAATCGGGACAGCGATTGGAATCTAGCCCGACTAATTAAGGAGGGAGTGATGATGCCCTGGGACGTCCCGGGTCATGGTCAGGCCCTGAGACTTCATGGGCCAGGAATAGTGCCCGGGTCAAGATGATATGCTCCCGGCCAATGGCATGACAGGACGGGTTAGAGACCTGTCATATAATTGCTCGAAACACAGAGTACAACTTAGAGAACTCACAGTGAGCAATCATTCAATGGGCCGAGCCATTGGACCACCCGGGATATGATTTCCCAAAGACGAAGAATACCCGATCTCTTTTGTAATTGCTCGAGAAGCATTTTAACCGAGTCACCTCGATATGAGTAAAGCATTTAATGGCGTCAACTTGACAGAGCGTGCATAGCCGACCTACCTCTGACAATAATATAAATGGTTGACAAAATTAATGGGCCGGATGTGACTAGTAAGCGATTTGACATGTCAGAATAGAGGGTATAATCAGCCACCCTATTATAATTAATAATCAGCACAAGGAACGAGGTCATCATTGCCATTTCTACTATAAATATCAAGCGCTTTATTTGCATTTATTCTCTATTCAGATATTAACTCACACATTGAATACTCTCATTTATTGGGTATTTACTCACTACTCTACCCTTCACATCAAGGACACAACCATCATTTGGTTGCATTGATTTTTAAGTTCTCACGTCCGACTCATATTTCTTTTCATCTTTTGATAGTATACTCGGTCGAGTATCCGACCCGACTCTTCCCTTTTCATCCGGGTTACATCAAGTACGTTCTCCGGGAAATACACGAGGGATTCTGTGGTGAACACCTCGGTGGAACAGCTCTGTCTCGAAAAGCTAT
>NW_027359429.1:0-789 GCF_012295235.1 Primulina huaijiensis | reverse complement strand
AGATCCGAGATTAACATCGTCTTTCTGGAAGAGTCTGCAAACAGCAATGGGAACTAAATTGTTATTCAGTACAGCATTCCGTCCTCAAACCTATGGTAAGTTTGAAATTGTTATTCAAATTTTAGAGGATCTATTTCGAATTTGTGTCATTGATTTTCAAGGAAGTTTGGAACCGAAGTTGCCTCTAGTGGATTTTACCTACAATAATTGCTACCAATCATCTATAGGGATGACTTTTTATGAGGCACTATATGGAAGGAAATGTAGATCACTTATTCATTGGGACAAGGTTGGCGAAAGAAGGGAAATTAATCCTGACTTGATCGAACAAACAGCCGAGCTAGTAGTCAAAGTCAGAGAGAGGATGAAGACTGCACAAAGCCGACAGAAAAGTTATGCCGACAAGCGACGAAGAGAGCCAGAGTTTGTAGTGGGAGACAACGTATTTGTGAAAATAGCACCTATGAAGGCTGTTATGCGATTTGGCAAGAAAAACAAACTTAGTCCAAGATTCATAGGGCCATTTGAGATTTTGGAGAGGATTGGAACACTAGCCTATAAAGTGGCATTGCCACCGATGCTATCTGGAGTACACAATGTGTTTCATATCTCGATGCTGCGAAAGTACATGCCGAACCCTTCACATGTACTAAATCATGAATCTCTGCAATTGACTCCAAATATGACTTATGAAGAAAGGCCAATACAAATCCTGGGTAGGCAAGAAAGAAGACTCCGAAATATAGTCATTCCAATGGTCAAGGTCAAGTGGCTAAATCACTCGGAGGA
>NW_027359428.1:0-692 GCF_012295235.1 Primulina huaijiensis | reverse complement strand
TAAATATTATCAAAATTTCGTACTTATATTTCCAGCAATTTAATTACTCACGTGCAACGCACGTGAACTTTTCTAGTATATATATATATATGTATGTGTATAATTAAACTTTAACAAATATTAAAATTTGTGTCGACATTTACCAACCTCGCTATACAACTTGTACAAATTATTTTAATAAATCATATTTAAGTTGATAGGAGAAAATTTAATTTCATAAATGAATATTTTATAGATGCATAGAAATTAGAATGATTTATTATATTATAATGATTAATGGATGCTACCCAGCTGTTTCCCACAAGCTAAATAATTAATTGACAACAGTCAACTATCACATGAACTTGTACTAGCTTCATTTTTCTCTCCTTCCATGGCTGCTGCTTATGCTGCGCTTCTTGCTGTTGCTCGATCATTGCGAGAGATTTTGGATCTTAAGAAGCATATCGATCCTCTTCATAAAGAAAAAAATGTTTCTCTCAAGGAAAAAGTTGATTTCATCGTTGCTTTCCTTGAAGATTTTTCAGATAAGTATCAAGAAACACTTGTTCGTGAGGGAAATTGGATTAGAAAAGCTGCATATGAAGCTCAAGATTTCATGGATTCGTATCAGTGTTTTGTGTCAACTATTGATGATGATGGGTGTACTGAAGAGGCTAATTTGAACTTGGATCGAGACTTAACCATGGCGT
>NW_027359427.1:0-386 GCF_012295235.1 Primulina huaijiensis | reverse complement strand
TCTTATAGAAGAAAAAGATATTCAATGGGAGAAAACTCCGTGGACCATCATGGACAGATATTTAACAAATACATCATATGTATTTGATTCGTATAAACAAAGAAGATTTTATGAAAATCTTCTTTTATCGACTAAAAGTGTTGATATAACTCACTTTTACAGTAATACGCAGCAAAAAGAAAGTTATAACTTCTCTAAATTCATAATCAAAAAATTAGTTCGAAAAGAGGTGAAACTACACTCTTTATAACCGATATTAATAAAAGTAATATTATGATTCCCAAAACAATAAACTGGAATCAAGTTACTTTACCAGAAATCTGGAAAATAAAGAATATTGTTCCTACTATTAAAGAAGAGTCTAGAAAACTAGAAAGTATAGTTCA
>NW_027359426.1:0-547 GCF_012295235.1 Primulina huaijiensis | reverse complement strand
ACTTTTGCTTCCATACTACACATGGCCTTGTGTTGCAATGAAGAGTGAGGAGAGATTTTATTTTGTGTGCAAAAATTCATCACTTAACAATGAGCCCTAATGGTGTATTTATAGAGTGAGCCTCCTAATATAATTAGGAGTCCCTCTCCCACAAAGACTTTAATAATTTCATTATATTTAAATTCTCATATTATTAATATATAATGTATTTATTAACCTTTAATAATACATTATATAATAATATCATATACACATATTTTATATCACCATATAAAATATATACATGTATATGTATATAAAATTAAATAACCATTATTTAATTTATAAATTAAATCCTTGATTAATTTATTTCTAGACTCTTCTAGAATGTTTTTGGGAATTTGTTCATATTAGTAGTCACTACTACTAGCACCACCATTTAATTAGTAAATTCTCAATTCACTAAATAAATGATTTCGAACTCATTATAATCCCGATCGACGATCCGAGAGCGTCGATATGTCAAAGATACAAATCTTGTTCATATAATGAAAATTGAAAATTTCGA
>NW_027359425.1:0-229 GCF_012295235.1 Primulina huaijiensis | reverse complement strand
TTGTCAACAGGTCAAGACTGAACATCAAAGACCAGCAGGACTCTTTAAACCATTGCCTATTCCTGAATGGAAATGTGAGCATATTACGATGGATTTCATTCTTGGTTTGCCAAGAACACAAAGAGGGTTCAATGCTATATGGGTTATTGTGGATAGACTTACAAAATCAGCTCACTTTCTTCAAGTGAAGACAACATACACGATGAATCAATATGCTGAAGAATACATC
>NW_027359424.1:0-803 GCF_012295235.1 Primulina huaijiensis | reverse complement strand
TTAATAAAATATGGTTAAAAACTTTATTTCATTGTTGAATTATGATTTTTCTTTGGTGTTTTATTAATATTTTTTCATGTCCTAATTATTTATTTTGGTGACTTTGGCTATAACTTGTTAGTTTTAAAAAATATTTTTTGCAAAAGAAAATTTCTTTAATAAAATATGGTTAAAAACTTTATTGTGATATACCATTTTTATAAAAAAAAAACTTCTAATTTTTAAATCTCTTCAATTGTTACAGTTGGCTAGAATTTATGTGTTTAAATAAAAAAAAATTTGAACAAACATTTTTTGTGGTTTATATTTATAAATTATTTGAATAAAACACGGTAAAAGATCGTTGTGATTAGACCCGTCAATTTGGGTTGGGTTCGTTTATTTGGCCCACATTGTCAAATAATTTAAGTGTGTTGGGTTGAAATTTTGTCAACATATTTAAAAGTGGGACTAAATGAGCCCGGACGAGTTTGTATTAGATATCAATATATCTACTATTATCGCTTTTCAATCATTAATTCCTCATATAAAAGGGGAGATTATCATCTTGATTTTAAAATTATGATGTTACTATTAATTGCTTGCTTTTATTGTTGTCTACCCACATTACAATATATTAATTTTAATCCAATGATTTAGTTTTTTTATTTTTCTTTTCATTATGTCAATTCAATTAATTAAAGTTTAGAAATAGTTCATTGTTGAATTGTGAATTTTTTTGATGTCTTGCTAATTTTTTTCATGTCCTCGTTATTTTATTTATTTTTTTGTGACGTTGGCTATAACTTATGAGTTAAAAAAAA
>NW_027359423.1:0-458 GCF_012295235.1 Primulina huaijiensis | reverse complement strand
TGGGTGTTTAAAAATACAAACAATTGAATGTAATACAGTAGACATATACAATGTAAGGTTTTTTTTTCAGGAGTCCATGACAGATATGCTGCTTGTATGCTGCTTGCCACTTAAAATTTGTATGTTGCTTGCCACTAATTTCTTAGTCTGCATAACAGATTGCAGAATTTAAATGGAGCAAGGTTACTCAGAACTTAGTAGCCCTGTGCATAGAAAAAATGGAGATAGCTTTTGCTTTTTAAATCTTCTACTACATTGTCCAAATGACATGCTTGGAAACTAAATAGGAAGACAACAAAATGGAGATTGCTTTTAACATGACATTTAATTCATCGATACATACACCACAAAAAGAACCAACTAGTTCAAACCATGGAGACGAATCCATTTCCAGAATAATAAAGGATGCAAAATTTTTGACTTAAATTGAATAACTCATATTAACTATTTGAATAACA
>NW_027359422.1:0-210 GCF_012295235.1 Primulina huaijiensis | reverse complement strand
CTTCCTTTACGTCTTTGTGTGGCTCGGTTTTTGTGTTTTGCTGTCTAAGGTTGATGGATCTAATCTTTGCTGCCCTATGGGCCATAGTCATGGTTAGAACACCTCCTTGTGATGTCTAGGACGTGACCAAGTTGCTCTTTTGAGGCTTGGTCCATGGTAGAATCGGTTTTTCAAACCAAAACAAGAACATCCCTTCGACCCTTCCCTTTT
>NW_027359421.1:0-6712 GCF_012295235.1 Primulina huaijiensis | reverse complement strand
TATAATATTCTGGACGTGCGGCGCGCGCGGTTGCGCATGATCTCGTGCGGTGGCACGCAAGCTACTGGCCGATTCTGTCTTGTAAGTGTGCGCGGCTGCGCGTGATCTCGCGCGGTCGCGCGCGCCTCTCGGGTTTTCTGCTGCTTCCGTGCGCGCGGGTGCGCGAGATGTCGCGCGGTCGCACGCAAGCTTCTGGTCTCTCGCCCATGTACAATATCGCGCCGCTGCGCGTGAAGTGGCGCGGCAGCGCGCACATTTCTGTCCAATACCTGCTCTCAGCTATTCTTTATGGTGCACGGCTGTGTTTTATTGCATCTACTTGGCTTCGTTTCCACTATTTTCTCCACTCCTGGAATGACAACAAAAACAAACCAAAAACGCATAATTCTGTTCGAAACAAGCATAATTCAAAATGGATTTTAATGTAAATTAAGTGCAATTCTTGCACTTATCAAACCCCTAAACTTGAACTTTTGCTAGTCCCGAGCAAAATAAAATAAAAGCAAATAATCAAGGAAAAATTAACGCAAACTACTACAGTCATGGATATGCGAAAAGTGATATTGGCCTCCGACTTATCTAATCTCATGTAATTCACGATTCCCCAAGAGTCACGTGCGTGTGTGTTATGTCAATCTTCATTTACTCAATCGAATGCTCAAATAGAGTTGTCATACCCATTCGCCTTACATACTCAAGAAATCATCAGCTCAGTGTAGCTCACACTTCATTAAAATACAAATTCACATTCATAGATCACAAAGGACTTTATCGGTGATTAATTGGCTCAATAAATATTCAACAAAAATATACCAAAGATGAAATCACACAATGAGATGCTTGCAAGCAAGTGATTAAAGTTTATACTCGTTGACAATGTTTTTTTTTAGGTATCCATAGGCTTGACTTGAACAACTTTTCTCCACTAGTATATTGGATAAATGTGACAAGGTTAATAGGTCTTGTACGCTTGTAACGTTAGGCCACGGCTCACGGCTACAATAAAGGATAGGGAAATCAAAATTTGAGAGAAATAATCAAATCTTCATCAAATTTTTTTTTTTTATCATTTCATTCACCATTACTTTATTGTTTTCTTCCCAATCATATCCTCCATTTTCCAATTTTTTTCTTTTTCACCACTTTTGTTTGATTCTTTTCATTGCTTTTCTTCCTCTTTTCTTTGCCAACTCCTTTTTGCACACTTTGAATTTTTTTCTTTTTCTTTTCAAGGAGCATTTGAATCATTACAACACCATTGAGTTTATTTCTCTCAAAATCAGGTAGGAAATTAAGTGTATAAGCTTCATTTGGTAGTTGTGGGATATAGAATAGATACAAGTGGGGGCTAATTGTATGTCATTGACACACACCACTTGATTTTTTTTTAGTAGGCTCAAAATGAGAAACTAGGGATATTTCATGTTCATTTGGTAGGCTCGAAGGCTCAACGGTTTCAAAGATCGCCTAAATCATTCCTATGTCACATATTATCCGCATTTCGCCTCGAAAAGTGCTCAAACAAGTTCTAGATTACCGTCAATCCATTAGTCAATTCATACAAACCAGTCACATGCAATTTTCCATCAAAATGATATATGAAATAGGTGCACGAAGAAAAATTATGCATCTCAATTAACTTGAAGCTCAAAGGGCTACAATTGACAGTAAACAAAGAACACAGGCCCAAGGATATTGTGAAAAATTTGCCTAGCTCATTTCTATGATTGTAAAAGTGTCAATCAATGTCATGCAAGATTTACCAAAAATCAGATCTCCATCGTCTATTTAGCATCACAGGTGTGCAACTTGTCTCTAAGCAACGGTAGCATCAACAAACATGACAGTGCAGAATAATTGTGACTCCTAAGTTATCATGAACACATATATATACTTCAGGACTGCCATTCACTTTTCATCATCGGCCACACATTTTACTTATCCACGACTCTTCTTAACAAATCTAGCATGCACTAATAAATAAAATACCAACTAACGAAAGAAAAGCAAAAGAATATATATATAAAAAAATTCTAACAGCAATTGTACCTCTCAAACTTAAAGTATGCATTGTCCTCAATGTATAGAAATAAAGAACATGACAACACATACCTCGCTCCCGAGTGTCAGAACTCGGGGCTCGAATAATCATTCCCAGTATCTTCAGCATCATCGTCCATGGGCTGTGGCGGTGATAGATTTGGTGGTGGGTACTGTGGTGGCCAGGCCGGATGTGGTGGCCAGGGGGCATCCTTGGGTCCAGTAGGTGGGAAACGCTGGGCGAACACCGATGTGAACTCCATCATATATGACATGAAGGCATTATTCGTGTGTCATTGTTCGTCCAGCGCTTGGCGCTGTGCTCGTATATCCTGTTCCATGCGGAACATCCTGTCTCGCAGGCTGACTCGAGGGATCGATGGTGGTGGCAGTGGCTGGCGTGCTCTGGCCCTCTGGTTTTAATCTGCCCTAGCATCTTGTCGTTCTATCTCGCTCCCAAGGCGCAAACGGTGTGCTTCCTATACCATGATTGGGCCCTTGGCTTTCAAGACCTGTTCATCTGCGCCCCATTGCACACCGGCATGAAGACATAGTGCAGTGATAGTATGTGGACAAGGGAGGCTGACGGTCATAAGTCCCGTACTAGCACGCATGATAAAACCGTTAATGAGCTTTCCCAGATCGACGGTCTTCCCGGTCATTATGGCGTAAATTAACGCCACTTTATCCTTTGTAATATCGGTTTGATGTGATGAGGGCATGATCCGGGAGAGAATAAAAGATGCCCAACTGCGTGGGTTATGGCGTAAGTCAGATTTCTTTAGAGTGACTGGGGAGCCCTGATTCAAGCGCCACTCGGCACCCTCGATGCATAAGGTCCGGATAATCGCATTGTAATCCACAGTTCCAGTAATCAAATCAGTATACTCGTCATTTTCAAAACCCAGCAGATTATAGATTGCATTAATGGTTGCCGAATCAAAATAAACCAGTTGCCCTCTTACTAAAACTCCATAGTCCTCGTGTTTGATTCTCAGATTCGCATAGAATTCCCGGACTATAGATATCACTACATCTGGCGGTGACTGGGCTATATCTAACCATCCCCTTCGCTCAACCTCTTCAATTATTGCACAGTCAGGGTACGTCAGATCTAGCCCTCGTTCTTTAATAATAGATCGAGACAAGGTGCTCTCATAGACCCGAAAGGCTTCCTCGTTCCAAAATTTTTCAGGATCATATGAACGAGAAGAGGAAGCCACATCCGTTGACCTCTTTCTAGGCGGCATAATTTCTCCACAATATCCACACTTACAAATAACAGATATAGACCCAATGGCACCCACAATGCTTGATTTCTGAAAATTAACCTCAAATTATAACAAAGTGAAGGAAATGGTACCGAAGAAAATAATTTGAAGGTGACACTCGGCGGTAGCAAGCGGCGGCGGCGTGGAGCCGCGGCGGCGGCGGCGAGTGTAAGTGTTTGTTGAAGGAAGAGTGTTTGTGGTGTTGAGGTGAGTAAAGGGGTTGTGAGTTGTAGAGGGGAGGAGTTTATGAGGTTTTGTGAGGGGGAAAGGATGAATTTATGGAGGAGAAGAGTTTATGGAGAAAAAAAAATGTTGGGGAGACGTCGGTGGATTTGAGGGAGAGAACAGGAGTTTTGAGAGAAATCGTGAGATAGGTTTTTTTAAAGTGGGTTTGCGCGCGAAGTGGCGCGGTGGCGCGCGAGCTCCTGTTTGTCGCCAATAATTTGGGGACGCGCGGTCGCGCGAGAAGTGGCGCGGATGCGCGCAGGCCTCTGTTCGTCATGGTTGATGGGGCGCGCGCAGCTGCGCGAGAAATGGCGCGACTGCGCGAGAAGTAGTGCGGATGCGCGCAGGCTTCTGTGCTTGCCCACTGATCCTGAGCGCGCTACGGCGCGAGAAGTCGCGCGGAGGCGCGCATGCGTCTGTCCTTTCTTCTTTTTTTTTTTTTAATAGCTGCAAAAGTAAAAATAATCAAATTAATAGTTGAATAGAGAAAAATAAAATAAATAGAACATTTGAAATAAAATAATAAAATGAATGCTAAAAATAAGTGTGGGTTGCCTCCCACACAACGCTTGGTTTAACGTCGTCAGCCCGACTATCACTAGTCTGATCAGTTTGGTTCGCTCAACGTGACACTGTCAATATTCCTTACTTCANTCGGAATTCGTCCATCTCGCTCAATTGCAGTTTTCTAACATCGCCAGAAGCTTTCAAATCAAAATTTAATTTCTTCACAGCCCAAAATGCCCTATGCTCCAACTCCAATGGCAGATGACATGCTTTCCCAAATACTAGCCTATAGGGAGACATCCCAATAGGCGTCTTGAATGCAGTCCGATAAGCCCTTAACGCATCATCCAACTTCATAGCCCAATCCCTCCGGTTGGTGTTGACAGTCTTTTCCAGTATCTGCTTAATTTCCCGGTTGGATACTTCAGCTTGTCCATTCGACTGAGGATGATATGCCAGTGACAATTTGTGCTTCACATTGTATTTAGCCAAAAGTGAGTTGAAAATTCTATTGCAAAAATGCGTACCTTAGTCACTTATGATGGCTCTCGGTGTTCCAAACTTGGTGAAGATGTTTTTATGCACAAATTTCGCTACAACATGAGAGTCATTAGTACTTGTGGCAATTGCTTCCACCCATTTCGACACATAATCAACAGCTAACAGAATATAAGAATTATCAAAAGAAGGGGGAAAGGGTCCCATGAAATCTATGCCCCAAACGTCAAAAAGTTCCACTTCTAACACATTTGTCAGTGGTAATTCGTGACGCCTAGAGATGTTTCCTAACCTTTGGCATCTATCACATGATTTTACTAAGGTGTAACTATCCTTAAACAAACTAGGCCAGTAAAAACCAGATTGTAATACCTTAGCTGCTGTTCGTGATGCTCCAAAATGTCCACCATATGGTGAAGAATGACATTTCTCCAAAATTTGTTGCGCTTCAATACCTTCTACGCACCTCCTAATCACTTGGTCAGCACACCTCTTATACACGAACGGGTCGTCCCAATAAAAGAACTTTATATCATGGACGAACTTTTTCTTCTGATGATAGCTCATATCTGGAGGGAGGGTGCCGCAAGACAAAAAATTAGCAATATCAGCAAACCAAGGAAGTACAGATTTTACCTCAAAAAGCTGCTCATCTGGAAATGTTTCCTGTATGGCTCCCTCTTCTTCCTTCTCCTCCAGCTCAAGTCTTGACAAGTGGTCGGCCACTTGATTTTCACATCCCTTCCTATCCTTTACTTCAAAATCAAACTCTTGGAGCAACAAGATCCACCTTATCAAGCGTGGTTTTGCATCCTTCTTGGCAAATAAGTATCGGATAGCTGCATGATCAGTGAAAACGATTACCTTTGTACCAACCAAGTAGGGTCTGAACTTGTCAAAAGCAAATACTACTGCAAGCAACTCCTTTTCGGTAGTTGTGTAATTTTGCTGTGCCGCATCCATGGTTCGACTTGCATAGTAGATTGATCTAAAGAATTTATCACGTCTCTGTCCCAACACTACACCTACTGCATAATCACTGGCATCGCACATCAGCTCAAAGGGCTGCTCCCAGTCCGGCACGATCATAATCGGTGCAGTCACCAATGCCATTTTGATCTTCTAATCTACGATAAAATCCCGCATGTCCTAAGAAGCTCCTTATTCCCTTGATGTTCTTTGGTGGAGGAAGTTTTTCAATGGCAACCACCTTGGCTCTGTCCACCTCTAATCCTCGAGAAGACACTTTATGTCCAAGAACAATGCCCTCTTGGACCATAAAGTGGCATTTCTCCCAGTTAAGAACTAAGTTCTTTTCTTGGCATCTCTGCAAAACAAGGGATAGGTTATGTAAACAATGATCAAATGACGAGCCAAATACCGAGAAGTCGTCCATGAAGACTTCCATGATCTCCTCCACCATGTCTGCAAATATGGCCATCATACACCTCTGAAAAGTGGCAGGTGCATTACATAGCCCAAAAGGCATCCTCCTGAAGGCAAATGTGCCATAGGGGCACGTGAAAGTAGTTTTCTCCTGATCTTCTGGTGCTATGGCAATTTGGTTATAACCTGAATAACCATCTAAAAAACAATAATGACAATAACCAGCAAGTCTATCGAGCATTTGATCAATAAAAGGCAATGGAAAATGATCTTTACGTGTGGCATTGTTCAACTTTCTATAATCAATACATACTCGCCAACCAGTTACAGTACGAGTAGATATTAGTTCATCATTTTCATTTTTAACCACGGTTATTCCACCCTTTTTTGGTACAACTTGCACAGGAGATACCCAACTACTGTCAGAAATGGCATAAATTACACCAGCATTTAATAATTTCAGTACCTCGTTTTTCACAACCTCTTTCATTGCTGGGTTCAACCTCCTCTGGTGATCCACATAAGGAATATACGACTCCTCCATCAAAATTTTATGCATGCATATAGTGGGGCTAATTCCCCTTATATCAGAAATCGACCATCCTAAAGCAGTTTTATATTTTCTCAGCACTCTCAATAATTTATCTTTTTCATCACACGAAAGGGAGGAAGAGATGATTACCGGATATGTCGACTTCTCACCTAAAAATTCATAGCACAGGTGGCTTGGCAACTCCTTAAAATCAGGGGAAGGTGGTTTTACCTCTAGTTTCTCATTTACATTC
>NW_027359420.1:0-445 GCF_012295235.1 Primulina huaijiensis | reverse complement strand
AAGGTTTACACGAGGTGGTCAAATAGGATAGGACCGAGAGTTTTGACAATTCTGGAAATTCCAGTTGTGGGTTGGAAAGCCTAATGACATTTTTTTAGGGGCCTGTTAGTGTTTTTAAGATATGGTAAAAATTTGGGAAAAATTTGATTAAGTTTTGAGTCGATTCGGGTTAAAACCGGGACCCCGGTCCAAGTTTTAAAACGAATCGGTTAAGTTCTGATTTTGGCTCGAATTTATGTCTAAGAATGCTTTTAAAAATATTTTGGGACGTTTTAAAGAGTTTGGTAAGCTTCGGATAAATTTTAGAGGTCCAGGGATGAAACGATATTTTTTGGGTTTCCAGGAGCACAATGGTCATTTTGCACCCAGGACGAGATTTTGGTCCTGGCAGCGCCCTGACCACAAATATATGATATTTTAAATGTTCATGCATCATTTTCACGAT
>NW_027359419.1:0-2224 GCF_012295235.1 Primulina huaijiensis | reverse complement strand
TCTCGGATAAACCCAAAACTCGTTATTTTGATCCCAAATTTTAAATATAATATTTTTATTATTTATTCGACCTTTCCAAGTCATGAGCCATACCCGAGGACCCATGGATTCAATTTTTCTCCTTTAAATTTTGTTTTTGACCCTTCACCGATCAACCTGAGCCATTTCCCGATTTACTTGAGCCACGCCCAAGCCAAACCCTAGCCAACCCACCTAGGCACCCTCTTGACCGAGCCCAGCCCCAAGAACATGACCCTAGGTCGAACAATCCCTGCTGGAACTTGACTCAAAATACTGCATGTGTGCGTGAGTGTAGGCTCTTCCAGCCGAGCCACCACCGAGCCCACCTGACCCTAACCTTCACTGGACCACACCCAGACTCGACCCAGACCAGCCAACTCCCTAAAACCCAGCAGCGAAGCTTCTGAACCAGAAGACAGCCTGCGCGTTCATATGCTGCCATATGGTTCCATAGTTTTTGTTCGAGCCAGCAGCGAGCCCACCACTCCAGCCCCTAGCCCGACCCCTGCCCATCATCCTAGGACCCTGATGAACCACCTAGCTCAGCCCCAAACCGAGCCACCCCCTGTAACTCTAGGCATTGTAGACGAGTATAAAGTAATTTCACAATTATTCGAAGAAGCCAAGGCAGAAAACGAAAGACTAATAGATAAGTCAAGCAACTCTAACTATTCTCAAGGAAATAAAATTGATAGTCTGATGCTAAAAGTCAATCTTCTAGCCGCTGATAATGATGATATGCGAAGAATGTTCCAAAAACTATAAATGAGAATGTATGATTGACGTTTCTAGTCAATTCTTGGAACAAATATTCTGCTTCCACTGAGAAGATGCACGAGTTGCAAAAATTGGCTGGAGACATAACTAGCTTAGGTTTGCCAATAATGAGTGTAGCTCTTCTGAGTTGGATACTCAATCGTGTCTAGACAAAGGTAAGTCTATAGTAAATGTCATAATTGTTAAAACATAAAATATTATTAAAATAAAAATGGTTTATTACATAAGAGTCAATAAAGCTCAAACAATGAATTGGCTAGTTGAGCATCTACTCTAACACATTCATCCTTGCATACCAAGTCCAAATAAAAAATCATGGAATCCAAATGTAATAATAAATGTGAATCGTTTGATGCGCATTTAGAACAATATCCCAAGTGTATTTTGAACTCGAAAACTTTATTGCATGTGATTTTGATAAGATCCAAATAAATTTATAAATTTAATTAAGACTGAAATAGTTATTTGTAACGGTGAACTTCGTTATTAGAGTTATCAACTAATAATTATAGAAACCATTGAGAGAATTTTGGTAGAATATCGTTCAATAAATTCATCATGCGATCACTAAGTTGCGTATATAGATGCTGAAGAGAAATATATTCCTTACAGATGCGTTAATAAAATTTAACAAAATACATAACGAACAATGATATCGAAATAGTAAGTCAGCGTTGTTCTTAATTGGTCAGCCAATTGACCAAGTTTTTTCACGCGCCGCACTTACTAGGACTCTACCAAGCCCTCACCCCTGACCCTACTCGAGCCCCAGCCAGTCCTGGCCAAGCCCCCAAGTCCCATGGAAAGCCACCGAGTTCTTGACTTGAACAACTAACACAAACTCACGTTTTCTGCCCACGTGCTGTTCCAGCTTTCATATAACAGGTTGTGCAGCATGTTTCGTGTTTTCTAAGACCTCTAAAGTTGTGTCAAACTATCCCTTTTCCATTCTTAATCATGGCAGCCCCTTATATACTTGTAAATCATGATTTTTGGATCAAAACAAAGCTTTAAAATTCCACCTTTGATGCATGTACGAAAATATATCAAGGTGCTCTTGTTTTTCATGCAATTTCAAACATAAATACATAATATGGTGTGATGATGAGTAACAAAAAAATATGACATGCATTTGCGTATTTAACGCACGATTATTCGTTGACGATTGCGAAGAACGGGGCAAGAACCTAGGTTTGAAACTTCCTCGCAACCTCACGATTTTTCCTCCAATTTATTTGTGTGTGTGCCGTGAATAATTAGGGGAGGGATTTGAAAGTGAAATATGAAAAGTTTCGTGGGTTGTGAAGGGTTTGGGGTGGGGTTTTGTACATATTATATAGTAAATAAATCACTAATTCAGCTTAGGCCCATTAAGCATGTTAATTAGGCCCATTAGTACTTAATTAAAATATTAAAAATAGTTTTG
>NW_027359418.1:11202-22127 GCF_012295235.1 Primulina huaijiensis | reverse complement strand
TCTGCCTCATGAATCTCATCACGTAATAACCACATTGTTTTGCATTCGGTTGCCTAGGAGCCTATGTAAAAAAATGTCAAATTGTTAATGACAAATATACACATTAAAAAATTAGGTCGAATGAGAAATACACATACCTTTATGACTTATCATTGTACACGCTTTCTTCCTTTCCTTCCCATAGTTGAGTTAAACAATCTCAACGCCCTTCATTAACATTGAACATAGTTGATATATGAGTTTTTTTCATTAAATGAAATGCATCTTTAAGAATATGAACTCACAATTCCACAACATATTTCCAATCCTCATCGCGAATGTGATGACTTAGGGAATCCACCAATAAAAAAAACAATTGAGAATTATATTAGGATCTTACTTACCCACAACAACTTGGAACCAAAACCAATTTATCCATTGTTGCACCACTTAGCCTATCCGCTAAAGAACTCGCCCTCTTGTTCAACCTTTCAGTTTTACCTACTTTGTCGTGTGTATTTTTTTGCAAATTTGGGATGCTGTGTGGATTAACGAATCTGAATTTGTCAATCTTGTTTTCTTTCACCATCCTTTTATAAAGATGTCTGTCATTTCAAGTAAAAGAAAATCAAAACTATACTACATACTAAACTAACAAATTATATGCATCTTATATAATAATATAATGAAAGAACAAAAAACTTTAAGTTAATCGAACACTTACCAAATGTAGACAACTAGACAATTTCCTGAAATTGTCTCCAAGTGATACAAAGGACTGATGTCCTCAAAGTGCAAGTTAAGTTCATAATCATCTGCAAATACTTCTGATCTAAAAGAAATGATAATTTCCTTCCATTTTGCAGGACTGTCTTACAATAACAATACACCATGCGCACTGCTCTTGGCACATTTGATGACAAAGTTTGGTTTTTTTCGACACTGACAGTGTTGTTCCTTTGACGCTTCTGATAATTGTATTGTAAACATGTTAGATAGGTGCAATACTGGAGAATTTTTCAGACATTTACTTTGAAATAGAAGCATACGTGTACCTCTTGTCGTAGCATTATCAAATGATTTGTCCAAGCCACATGTGTTCCTACGGCATCACAAACATTTTCACATTCATTGGGAATCGGAACTGGCAAAAGTGCTGATTTTTGCATTGCTTCATCAATGGATACACGCATGCAATTTTGAGGAAATGGAACACCATGAAGAAAGTTATTAGCTCCATTGACCTAAAAAACTGTTCCATATGCAACAATGTCTGTGCTAGAATCCAATGTCAAAATAACTGGTTTCCCCTAAAAGACAAATAGTTATGTTAATATATTGTACTAACTCTTTAGTTAAAAAATATTAAGTACTATATAACCACAAAAAATTATATACCTGTAAAGCAACAGATTTTTCCACAACTTTCATTTTGACATTTTTCAAATCTTCATAACTAGGGAAAAACTTGTCGACTTTCATTTTACTTTCATTCATTTGAAGAAATTTTACCGAGCAACTTCCTTTGTCATCAATCTCATTGTCCCATGCACCATTTTTGTAGACAATTGCTTCAAGTTTTTGACTGCGTGTATCTTGCTCTTGAATTAATTTTCTAGCCTCTATCAACTCTTTCTTTTGCTTAATCATTAGCTCTCTATCAACATCCTCCGTCTTCCAACTTCTACCAGCATTGAAATATAATGTTGGAGTGATGTGACCTCCAACAGCTCTCACACGTCCACCATGTTCAAATGAATTGAGTGCTTTCGTGAGAATATCCTTTTTTATCCCTTTAATTTCATGTTTCCCCTCACGCTTTTGTTGTATGTAACCATCCTATCATCCACTTGAAGAATATTAATTACTTTAAAAGGTTTCATTAAAATAAAATAATTGATTTTTATGTAAAGTTTGCTCACAATATTTTCTACTATTACTTGCAACTCCTGGACATCAGAATCCCCTTCTTTATTCACTCGGCCTTTTTTCGAAATAATAGCTCGATTGATATCATCATCGTCACACAATTCACTTGCCTACATACAAGAACAATCAAATGATATTTGTCAAATAGGTTAAATGTTACAAAAAAAACCAGCAAATGCAATGATATATATCAAATGCTAGAAAAAAAACAGCCATCCATGTTACAAGTATTCATAAAGAAAAAATCACTTCTTGGACGGCACAAATGTTGAAATATACTTACTATTTCTTCAGCAAATCGTGCATATCCCTTACGAGCAAGGCGATGAGGGTATATGTTTTTCTTCCTTCTTTTCTTCTGTTGATCATTTACTTCCTAGTCAAGTGAAGAATTACACATATCAAATTTGTTTTAATTCGTCAAATAATTCATGGTGGACTTATTTTCAAAAAACAAAAAAAAAAAAAAAAAGATACTTACAATGAATTTATCATACATGCGAGTCATGACAAAAGAAATCCAGTCATCTCGTGCAAGACCATAGCCAGTAGGTGGTTGATCCAACTCCTCTGGTTTATCAACCTTGTTCGAAATGAACGTTTGAGTGAGATGTGATTTAAATTGACGCCACTTACTATTTGCCGAACTTAAACATCCCTTCTTCCAGCTTGGGGGAACATCAAACGTCAACTGTAAAACATCAAAATTGGAAATACATTAAAAAGAATGACATAACATAAAATATATATATAAACAATATGAATATTAATTGTGAAAAAACAATAGAACTTACATTAACAGATTCCCATATCAGTTCTTTAACTTCACTTCGAACTTGCTTCCATGTCTTGTAAGTTATCTTAACTTTTTCTCGAGCAAGCACACCAATATAACTCTGCATTTCTGCAGCAGCTTCTCCACTGGTTGTCCAAGTAGATTGAATCTTACCTTCTTTCGAATTCCCTGAACCCTCTGCCTAGAAAGCTTATCTAGATGTGTACGACCTCTAGATGTTTTTGTTGTTTCAGTGTCTATAGATTCCAACAGTTTCTTTCCATCAATACTCTTGTCAGTAGAAGTAGATGCAATTTTTTCTTTTCCCTTCCCAATCAATGCAGGCTGTCCTAATCTCTTGCTCGGTTCATGAATTGTATCATCATCATGAGACCCAATTTTAAGCTTTCTAAAGGATGTCATAGAGTCCAGATTTAACCTGTTCAACAAACAAGTGAAAAAAACATATCAATATAGAAATAAATACACAATATATACAACAAAAAATAGGATACGAAATTCATCTTCAACAGAAATTCAATAGATACAAATATAAATAAAAGTATAACTTCAATATTGTCTAGAAACCCCTATTCAAAGGAAAAATACATATCAATATTGTCTACAAATACATCTTCAAAAGTTTTGGTTAAACATTGTCGACCCAAGTCCCATCATAATCTTCACGAAGACATGATGGTTCATTGTCATATGCTCCGTCAACACCCATTGATAGTAACCCTCTGGTAAAAGATTGATAGTGAATTAAAGTGTCTTCCAATTCATCACCATTAACATGTTCAAATGACTCTCTAGTAGGAGTTGCAAATACAATACTCCATTCAGGATCTTCAATATAAAATACTTGCTTTGCTTGACTTCCCAAGATAAAAGAGTCGGATTTGAATCCAATTCTTTTCAAATTTACTAATGTGAAACCAAGATTATCTAGTTTAATACCATTATTATTCTCCACCCAATTACATTTGAACATTGGAATTTAAAATTTGTGGTAATCGAGTTCCCATATTTCTTCAATAACTCCTTAAAAAACCATGTCTGAGACAATTGGGTTTTTATCCTTTGCACTGGCAATTTGCATTGTCTTTGCGACTAAGCTTACTCCAGAGTTTTGAGTAACTCGTATATCATCACATTCTTTTGTAGCATATGTAACCCCATCAATTAGATAACTAGAATACTTTAACACTTTGTTGCTAGGTCCACGCACCATCCATTTCAATCTTTCTGATATTTGATGGGTGGAATGGACAACTAAATGTGCAACCTATATTTCACAATGCCATAAATTTAGATTTTACGTAAGATACCAAGAGTTGAATGCATGTTAATATCTAGTATTTTGGAACTTACGGTATCACGCCACCAGTTAGTAAACCTTCGGTTATGCTCATCTTGTAACAACTTTTTGGACTTGGCTTTGTGAGGAAATCTTGATTTCAAATCCACCATGTGTTCCCTAATGAAATAATTTGTAATAGATAAACCAATAGAATGTATGCAAAGTGAATGAAAGAATTTATAGGTTGGAGATCTTACTCGACATAAGGATCAATCTCAACATCATTTGTCAGTACATAACGACGTGCTTGTTGCAGCTCATCATGACTAATGGAGTGCACAACTGCTCTCGATAAAGGCTTAGTAAGTTCTACTTCTCGATGCCTTGATGGTATCCCAATTGTGTGGACACTAGATAGATAATATGAGCTAAATTCGACAGCCTCTTCAGCAATGTAACATTCGGTTATACACCCTTCAGGCCGATTGCGATTGCGCACATAACCTTTCAAAATCTTCACGAATCTTTCAAATGGGTACATGTGCCTATACCAAACCGGTCCACACAATTTGACCTCCCGCACAAGATGAACAATTAAATAAATCATTATATCAAAAAATGAAGGGGGAAAGTACTTTTCAAGTGAACACAATATCAACACAATCTCTCTCTACAAGTCATCCAACTTTAAGACGTCTATCACTTTACTATATAACACATTGAAGAAGAAACACAGCCGGGTGATAGTATCTCTGACATGTTTTGGCAAGACACCGCGGATGGCCACTGGAAGCAATTGTTGCATTAAAGTGTGATACTCGTGTGACTTCAGGCCAACAAGTTTCAAATCCTTCATCGACACAAGGTTTCAAACATTGGATGAGCAACCTACAGGTACCTTTACTCCCGACAAAGAATTGCAAATAATTCTTTTCTCATTCTTACTTAGTGTGTAACATGCTACTAGCAAAAACGTTTTCTTCTCCCCAATCCTTGGTGCCAATTCAGTCCTTAAATTCATTTCCAAAAGATCTAATCTTGCTGCTACTCCATCCTTTGTTTTTCCTGGAACGTCAAGTAACGTACCGATGAGACTTTCACAAACATTTTTTTCAATGTGCATCACATCAAGAACATGTCGAACATGTAGATCTTTCCAATACTTAAGTTCAAAGAATATTGATTTCTTCCCGTCATCGTTTTTTGACTGAAGCTTTCCGCTGAATTTTCCACAATGATAATTCATTCTTTGAACTCTTTCTAAAATTTCATTGCCACTCAATGGTTTTGGTGCGAGGTTAAATTCTTGCTTCCCATTAAATACCTTCCTTTGTCTTCGATAAGGATGACTTAAAGGTAGAAACCTTATATCACTACAACAAAAATGACTTTCCGCAGCACCAATATGGGCTTTCCGCAGCGCGCATTGCACGCTGCAAAGTTGCAAGCCGTTGAAAATTCATGATTATCCGCGGCGTACATGTGCACGCTGTTAATACTATTATTCACGGCGTGCATATGTACGCCGTTAATACAACTATCTGCAGCATGCAATGTACGCCGTTAATATTCATAGAACATCTAAAATGTAGCTACGGTCTTTGACAAAACAGTCGCAAATTTGCGACGGTTCAAAACCGATAAAACCGTCGCTCATTTAGCGACGGTTTATACTCCATCGCTAAATTAACTACGGTCTTTAACTTTAGCAACGGTTATAAAGCCGTCGCTAAATTTTTAGTAAAAATAAAAAAAATTACTTTTGTAATTTAGTAAATTTAAAAAAAAATACCACAATATAACAAAAGTCATGATCTTAACTAACACATAAAAAATTAACCAAAAATTGAAACAAAAAAAGATAACTAAATCGAAACTTAAATCGTATAAGTGAGAGAAATTTGAAGTGTTGAGAAGTGATGTGTAAGAAAATGGAACGGAAATCCGATATTTATATATAATTTGCGACTATTAGCAACGGTTGCCCAATAAATCGTCGCTATTAGCAACGGTTAAAAAAGAATCGTCGCTAATAGTGACGGCTATTTATTTACCCGTCGCTGAGTTATGGCTATCGGCGACGGTTTCAAAAAACTGTCACTAAAAGCGACAGTGATTTTATTAAACCGTCGCAGATCTTAAATTGGCGACGGGTTATTGTAAACCGTCGCTAAATGTTGTATAAACCGTCGCAAATTTAAATTCGCGACAGTTTTACTAAAACCGTCGCTAATTTTAAATTTCGGACCCATCTTCCGCAGCGTGCTAATAATATGCATGCCGTGAATGATATTATCGACGGCGTGCGATTAATGTACGCCGTTAATGTATAAACATTAATTTTTTAAAAAAAATTATTTACTTTTAACAGCGCACATAAACATGCACGTTGTACATAATACTATTAACGGTGTGCCTTTATTGTGCGCTGCGAAAATATAATTTATTAACAGCACACATAAATGCATGCACGCTGTTATTACTTTCAAGTGTAACACAATTAACAGCGCACATATAGGTGCACGCCGTGAAAAATAGTTTCTGCAGCGTGCTTTCAATGCACGCTGTTGATGACGTGCTGCGGAAAATGATTTTTCTTGTAGTGTATGGCCTGTATATGACATTTTTCTACAATGCTTCAACCTTGTCGAATATGTTTCTTCTGCACAAATAGGACATGCATGATATCATTTCACAACACATCCTGACATGTTCCCATATGCAGGAAAATCATTGATTGTCCATAGTAGAACAGCTCTAAGAGAGAAACTTTGTAGAGCCCAAAATTCAGTACACGTATAACCCATGCATCTATTTAATTAGTAAATCATTTAATTAATTTTTAATGAGTTTTAGCCATGCATGATTTATGAAAATGCATTATTTTAAATTAATTATGTTTATGTGATGCACGTTAAAATATTTTTCGAGTTTCATGTTTCAGGCGATCATTCGAGGCGAGATTGAGGAAAAGACCCGAAGACGATTTTGGCAATTTTAATTGTGGTATTTTTATTTTAAGCTAAAGATGAGGCATTTTAAATAGTTATAAGTTTAAGCATTTTTCAAGCCTAAATTATGTATTTAGTTAGTTTAAGAATTTTAAAGCTTTTAAAGTTAGCATTGTGTATTTAATTGGCTAACTAGAGAATTTTATAAATTTAGTGTGTATTTATTTTTAATTAAGGATTTTGTTAAAGTTAAAAGTAGGTTAGTATTTTAATTAGAGGTTAATTATCTTTTAAGCAAAAATTTACCCTTAATTAACCTCTAAACTCACGCTACACACACACTTACACGCTTTACACACTTTTACACACACTAAAATTTACACAACACACACACACAAACTCTTTTCAGTTTTTTTATTATTTTTTTTAGAGCAAAAAACTAGGGTTCTAAGCCTAGCAAGCAGCCGCCCCTTCCCTCTTCACTTTCCATCAAATTTCGTGTGCTTTATTCGAAGATTTTAGCGTCACGTTCGTCCCGGATCAACCTCGCTTCTATCTCCGCTTCGATATCGCCGGTTCGGTAACGTTTATTATCAAAAGGCACGTATATTCTCTCCTTTGCTGTGTCGATCATGTCATATTATGTGTTGCGTGTTTTTATGCGTAAAACTTATGTATGATGTTCATAGTTTGAGCGGATAATTGATTGGATCAATTTCGAAGGAAAAAAATTTTAGATCTAAAACATGTTTTTACTGTTCTTGGTAAAACTGCGAATTTTTGGTACAGATTTTGAAGAAACTTTCAACACAAAAAACGTAGAAATTTTTGATGCCTTCGATTTGATATAAAATTCGAGATTTTTGGATAAAAATTGAGTGAGTAATGGTGTTTTTCGTGGGACTGCTCAAACTGCGTTTTCAGAAAAGATATGATGTTGATGTATCCTTGAAGTTTTATGGTTGCAGGCTTCGTTGGGGATCGACGGGTGATCGTTGCTGCGTATAGGTATATTGTTAATGATGTTGAGTTGGTTATCAAAGTTTCGTTTCGGGTCGTTAGGCGCTTGGGAGCGAGGAGTCGTAAAAACTATTTTTATGTCAAAATTTAAGTTTGTGAGTTTTATTTTATTGCGTGGGGTGCATCGTTTTCTTGGAGATGTTTGGGGCATCGGTGGAGTCGAGTCAGTGCCATAGTGTCCTAGGATGGGTCTCGAGGCGTTGTTCCCCATTTGGGTAATCGAATTCGAAGAGTATAAGGTTTTAAGTCGCGGTGTCCAGAAGACACGGCGCCCGAGCGGTAATTTATTACCGCTCGAGCGCCACCTTTTCTGTCCGAGTGTTTAACTTTAGAAAAGCTCGGCGCCCGAGCGGTAACATTTTGCCGCTCGAGCGCCACTCTTTCTGCCGAGAGTTTTGTTCTACGAGCTCGGCGCCCGAGCGGTAATGTTTTCCCGCCCGAGCGCCATTCATTCTGTACGGACGTTTGGTTTCCCACTTCTTTTCAAGTTCTAGTAGCGAGTTCACGTCTTTTATTGTTGGGAAATGTTCACACGTCATCTTAGAGTTTGTTCGGGGTTGGATGTCATGATTAGTATGATTAAATGAGGTCAAGTCCCGAGTGATCTAGAATGTCATAAGCTATTTATGCACTTCGGCGGTGAGCTCGAGTACTTACGTCTAAGATATGAAAGTTAAGCTTTTGAAGTCATGTTAGTATGTGCAGCAACGGCCCCAATCGAATTCAAACGAATCCCTCAACGCCAAGTAAGTATGTATGACGTGCAAGAAAATATTTTAAGTTTTTGAGGTATGCTAAATGTCTTGTGACAAAAGTATTTTAGGATTGGAAAGCGTTAAATTATGAACGGGGACCAATCCGCCCGTTAAATTATGAACGGGTTAGATCGAGGTTGGAAAACGTTAAATTATGAACGGGGACCAACCAGCCCGTTAAATTATGAACGGGGATCTCATGTATGTGGCAGTGGATACGTCCCTGTCAGCCCAGTACTGTGGTTTAGTCTGATCAGGCGATTATGTTATGGGTCACTTGCTTTGAAACATCCTCTACGCAAAATGATGAAGTTAAGTATGTTCAAGTATGTTTAAGTATGCAAGCACGTTTAAGAAAAGTTTATGATGATGGCACGTCAAAGTATGTATGTACGTATGTTCAAGTTTATTATGCAAGTTCAAGTTTCAAGTATGTACGTCCTATTTTAAAGATGCATGCGATTTTATTATGTAGTACTCGTTATCTCCAGTTTATACGTGTTGAGTCTTTAGACTCACTAGACTTGGTCGATGCAGGTGAGGATGTTTATGAGGAGACAGGAGGTGGCGACCAAGGAGCAGGCTTGGACTGAGCAGGGGGCTAAACCCGAGGACCGCCAACGTTTATTTTAAAATGTTTAGCATGTTGAATATTTTATTACTCTATTTTGGTGAAGTGGAGAATGATGTTTTTGTCAACCTTTTCTTATGGGGGATTTGGTTGTGATATTTTTATGGCAAACAATGAAAGTATTTTTATATTTAAGAAAATTTTTAATTTTTTCGCAAATTTTAAGTATGAAAGTACGGTACGTTACAAACTTTCTTCTCGAAATGCATCATATGATTCAACACCTTTATCACATAAGCATTTTAAGTCGTCAATAAGAGGTGCTAAGTAAGCATCAATATCATTACCCGGCTGTCTAGGACCAGATATCAACAAAGTGAGCATCACAAATTTTCTCTATATACACAACCATGGTGAAAGATTGTATGTGATCATTAAAACAGGTTAACAACTATATGCATAACTCATCAAACTATGAGGATTGATCCTGTCTACTGATATAACCAATCTAAGATTTCTTGGCTCATAAGCAAAATCTGGCCACATGCGATCAACTAATTTCCAGGAAGGCGAATCAGCTGGATGACGCAAGTATCCATCATGAATTCTTTTATCAGCATGCCAATTTAACTCCTTGGATATCACCTTATTCCGAAACATTCTTTGAAATCTTGGAATAGGTGAGAAATACCACAAGACCTTTGCAGGAATTCCTTCCTTTACCTTCGAATTGTTGCCCAACTTCAACCTTGACGTCTCGCAAGTGAGGCAATTTGCAAAATCTTCGTACTCTTTCCGTTATAAGATACAATCATTAGAAAAAACATGAATTTTCACATAGTCCGTCCCTAATGCGCGTAAGCTTTTCTTTGCATCATACAAAGATGAAGGAAATTCATTGTGATCTGGAAGCATTTCTCCAAACAAAATAAGTAGATCAGTGAAACTTTTATCACTCCAACTATATTTTGCCTTCTAGTTAAATAATTTCACAACTACAGATAACTTTGTGAATTTAGCACATCCAGGATATAAAGGTTTATCAGCATCTTCAAGTAGCTTATTGAATTGGCTTGGATTCTCAGCATAACTTTCATATACACAATGCACCATATCTATAGGTTCCTCACTAAATGATTTTTTTTCATCTTGTACTACTCCATCATTATCATTCATTGAGTTCCCTTTCGTAGATCTTTCCCCATGCCATTTCCATGTATGATATGTCAAATCCATACCATTACAATACAAATGTGCCATGATAGTTTCAACATTTTTGTAGAGGCCTAAAAATCCTAACTTGAAAATTTGCGGAAAATTTAAATTTTTTTCTTTTAAAATAAATGGAGTGCCTCATTCATACCAAAAACTGATAAAATATTTAACGTTCAAAACAGCAGCGGAAGAAATTATTACTTGCCAAAATAACAAGTTAAAGTATTCAATAACTAATAAAATATTTGAGCATCAAAATGGCAAGTGCTGAAACTGAGGTCCTCGGGTGCCACTACTGCCGACTCGAGCTAGCTCACTGGTCCCCGCCCTCGATCCCGACATCATCAGTACCTACAACAATCAAGTCTAGTGAGTCTAAAGACTCAACATGCATATATCGTAAATAACGAGTAAATATAGTAAAATT